>NC_069503.1:1096546789-1096726789 GCF_027579735.1 Bombina bombina | reverse complement strand
CAAACCCCCAAGACCCACCATTGGAAAGATAATCATGTTAACTTTTCAACAGTGTAAGTCTTGGGGATCTGAAAGAAAAAGTTAAAAAATATATATACTTCAAAAAATAAAAAATAAAAAAAATCTTAAATCAGTTTAGCACCCAGGTAGGAAAGTGCTTAGCACTCAAAGGGTTAAATGGAGCCCTAAGTCTGAATTTAAAATGATTTTTCTGATACATTTTAAAGTTACTTCCATTTTCTGTCCCCCATGTATCATGTGACAGCCATTAGCCAACTGCAAACACATATACATGTATATACTGTGAACTCTTTCACACACTCAATAGGACCTGGTGCCTCCATATTTCATAATATAAAAAGATTGTGCACATTTTGATAATGAAATCATGAAAGTTTAATTTTGACTTTAGAGTCAATTTCTATCTGAGACTTTACAGAGAAGCCTCCTTGGTCTTGGATAAGTTAGTGAATAAAAAGTCAGTGTTATCCAGCAAACATGCCAATGGTATAAGCTCCAGGGAGTAACTACCAAACTCCCATATATCAATGACAAAAGTAAAGAATTGAAGCTCACCAATATGCCAAAAAGTGATTCACTTTATTGTAGAGACAACAGGGTCCAAATACCACAACGTTTCAGGGCAGTATGCCCCTTAATCATGATACTGCCCCGAAACGTCGTGGTATTTGGACCCTGTTGTCTCTACAATAAAGTGAATCACTTTTTGGCATATTGGTGAGCTTCAATTCTTTACTTTTCTCTTGGATAAGTTAGGTCAGAGTGCCTGATGATAAACAGCTTGAATCTTGTATAAGGAGCCACACAAATACAAATCTGCATTGTGCAAGAAAATCTGAAAATGAATTGAGGAGTATATTAGGATTTATTGTTATTATTATTTTGTATTATTGCTATTAAAAATAATAATAATAATAAATAAATAAATAAATAAATAAATAATTAGTAACAGTAGTAGTAGTAGAGTAGTTATAGTAGTACTAGTATTAACAACTAGGCAAGTATATAGACAAAAAAATGTAAACAAATAGTTTATCACAAAAAAATAATGTGATATTGGGTAATTCAGTTCAAGTAACAGGTGACAACATTTTTCATTTTTAATAGAAATGTGTCAACCCTCTTATGTGGAATGTCTTCGGAATAGCAGAGGTGCAGCTGGAGGGCAGCTTAAACATAAAGAAAGTTAATTTAGTAGCTATTACTACTGCTGCAAGAAAGCAAAAGCCACCCAAATATCTTTATTTATTTTTTTATATATCAATTATTTTATTACCAGCAATGAGTACAGGTTCCATGAAAACAAAGGATCACAATATTATAATTCATAGACATAAAATCAGGGGGAAAAGAACCATTAACAGCCAAAACCAAAAATTGCATATTACCCGTCATATACCTAATCGGCTGAGCCTAAACCGTCTGTCTATCCTCTCTTTACTCATTGTTGGAGTGTTTTATTTATATTTAAAAAAAAAAAAAAAAAAAAAAGAGAAAAGAAAAGAAGAAGAAAAGAAGAGAGAAAAAAAAAAGGGTGAAAAAGAAAAAAAAATTTCCAAGGGGGAAAGGAACGATGAGGAAATAAAGGGAAAGATGGGGAGTTAGGAAAAATCCTGGTTCTCTCAAAGTACCTCTAAGTCACCAGATACCCAATAGTATTATTTCTGAATTCTTAAAAGGGGAAATCAAATAATCGATTTCTCTCTCAGGGAAAATCTTAATGAATGGCACCCATTTATAAAAAAATTCTTTACATCAAGTTCCTTATCTATATTGGTATTTTTCTGTTCTAAGACGCATTGTTTCTTTAAATGATCCCTGATTTCAGCAATAGTTGGTACCGACCTCAGTTTCCATTTCTTGCATACCAGATACCTGGTAGCTAAGATAGATAGGTTAACTAACTTCTCATTAGGCTGTTGCCCATCTTCAGGTTTTAGACAAAATATGATCTGGAACAGTGAAAGAACTGTTCGCTCAATTTTAAGTTTATTCTTAAGCCAGTATTCCAACTTGCTCCATAAATTTCTCAGTCTAGGGCACTGCCAAAACATATGAATTAAATCCGCGGCTAAAAAAGAGCATTTAGGGCATTTGTTAAACTCAGGATTTCGGACTCTGAGGCCTTTTTCCGGGGTGAAGTATGCCCTGTGTAAAAGTTTCAAGTGAGCATCTCGCCAGTTAGAAGAGAGTGTCGTTTTTATTACTTTGTTCACTGAAAGTTGAATGATTTCAGAATCAATATTACTATGTGGAATTAAACTATTCCAGGTCAGGGCCAGTTTTTCCAGCATTGGGGTGGCCCTGTTAAGGCTCAATGTATAATAGCACGGAGCATTGGACATGGAAGGATTCTAAGCTACCCAAAGTCCAGTTCCACCCAAACTTATGAGTGAGATCTGCAATATAGTGTCTTATCTGTAAGTATGCGTAAAAATCTTTGTTTGGCGAATTGAATTCAATCCGCAGCTCCTCAAAAGATTTAACGCATTTTCTTTCCTGGTTAATTAAGTGAATAACTCTATCCAACCCATTGTTGTGCCATCTATTAAAAACAGCTGAGTCCAGCCCTGGTTGAAAATTCGGGTTTCTGATTAAGGGGAGATATTTTGATACCATAGGCATATTGAAAGAGATTTGGATAATTTAAACCATGCTTTAAGCGGCTTCAAAATAAATTTGAGTTCCTTTATACTTGTTGGGAGATCTCTGAGATCCATGTGCGCCAGGGCTATTAGAGAGTATGGTTCACAGACATTAAGTTCAAGATCATTGTTTAGAACATAGTTCTTAGTAGAAAACCAATCTGCTAATATGAGGGCTAAAAAGCAGAGATTATAATATCTTAAATTTGGCAAAGACAATCCTCCCAATTCTCTTGGCGCTGTTAATTTAGAAAGAGCTATCTTAGATTTTTTCCCCTGCCATATAAATTGCCCAATTGATGAATTCATTTACCGTATATCTTTCTCAAATAAGATCAGTGGGACATTTTGTAAAATGTATAGCAACTTGGGGAGGAGTACCATTTTAAATAGGGCTGTTCGGCCAGATATTGAAAGTGGTAAATTTTGCCAGGCCCTAAGCCTTTCTTTAATATATCCTAACATTGGGGTTATATTCGCCTTATAGAGATCTTTTAAATTAATTGGTATTTTAATTCCTAAGTATTTCATTGAGTCCGACACCACTCTGAAAGGTAAATCTGTCTTGCTAGTCACATTTTTCCTGAGCCAAATTAGTTCGGATTTTGTAGCATTTACTTTATAACCCGAGAATACCCCAAAATGGTCAGTGATCTGCAGGAGCTTTGGGATGTTTTGTGCTGTATTAGATATATATAGAATATATATATAAGTAAGTCATCCGCATATAATCCGACTTTCATTACATGGTTTCTGATTTTTATACCCTCCAATGAGCTCCTGATCCTAATTGCTAAAGGCTCTATGGCTAAATCAAAAAGAAGGGGAGAAAGAGGACAGCCCTGCAGAGTACCCCTCTTTAATGCAATTGGGGGGGAGATGTCATTATTAACAATCAAGCTTGTGGAAGAATGATTATATAGATTCTCCACAAATTTATGGAAATTACCTTCAATCCCAAACCTTGCTAAAGAGAAGATTAAGTGTTTATGGATTACTAAGTCAAAAGCTTTTTCTGCGTCAATTGACAGAATGGCCAAGTCCGGGAGGTTTTCCCCCCCGCCCCCTGTACAGACTTTTCCTGAGTATATTCCATAGTGACAAGTAGCTCCCTAATCTTTGCTGATGAATTGCGATTATTAAGAAATCCAGCTTGGTCCGGATGGATTACTATAGATAAAATGGACTGAAGCCTTGTTGCTAAGATGGAGGATAGGATTTTATAATCTGACTTTAACAATGCAATTGGTCTGTAGGTGTAAGGATTCCAGTCCTGCTTTTACCTTTTGCCTCAACTCACCTTCCTCACCTGTACTTAAGGCATCACCACACCCCAAATAAGTGCTTAGTTGTTGAGTATTGTTTGCTAAAACCAGTGCTCTGTTTCTTATAAGCTACATTCATATCAAGAGAAGATTTACTTTTACTACTTCAACATTTGGATTACAAATACCAGCTGCAGTTTGGTCTCATTAAGGACTGATAACAACTAGTCTCATTTCATCCTGAAGTTTTCAATTCCAAGAAGTATTAATTTATTTCAACTCTACATCTCTACAGGAATTGCTACTTAATTTCCAACAGAAGGATTCTACTTACTACCGCTACGGTATTTGTATCAATTCTAATTTACCTTGGAAGCCTAAACTAACGGCTAATTTCAATTCTCATGTTTTCTCTTGAACATTTCTAAACTGACTTTGTCTCTGAAATATTACTATCATTTGCAACGTATGTTTCATGATAATGTTCTAAACTTTCTTTGATTCATTCCCATACCGGACACTAACGGACTTTCTGTGACGTCACACAGCTTCACACATCTCAGCATGTCACACAGCTCCTCACAACTCAGCATGTCTCACAGCTCTCAATTCACTCACTGGTCTGTGTTCACATATGCACTCTGCAAACATTATTCAGTGTGCTGTGTCTTGCAGCAGGTCACGCCCCTGTCAGCACCTGCAGTCTGTGTGTCTCATATCTCTCACGCTTCAGTGCTTATTAAAATGAACTCTATCTCTCTTATATGGGCTTGAGCTATACTAATGACAAAAGTTGTTATTAATACTAATACTTATTTTCAGTCTCTTATTACTTATATGGTATAACAATAATATATAACCATATAAAGTCTTACTGCATTTCCTTATAAAAATCACTCTGAGTAAATACAGTCTATGCTGATATAATAGCCTGTACTCCAGTTGTGAAACAAATATAATTTATTTAAACTCTGCAGTTGTGATTCAAATAAGCAAGGAACCTGATATAACAACTAAGCCATATATAATGGATCCAGCAGAGCTTCCTCAAATTGTTTATAATTTAACACAAAGAGTTGATCAACTTAGTCAAGCCTTTAGAGAGTTACAATTAGAAAATGAAACTTTAAGAAAAGTCATAAAAGACACTGTCTCTACTAAACAGAGCCTTCCTGACAATCTGTCAGAACCATTTATTGCACCTCCAGATTTTTTTAATGGAGATAGGAATTTATACCGTCAATTTAAAAATGCTTGTCTGCTTAATTTCACCCTTAAACCTAGAACATACCCAAATGATAGGGTTAAAGTCCGTACAATGATAAGTTATTTAAGAGGTGAACCTCGCATTTGGGCAGACACTCTCTTTGAGACAAATAATCCAGTTCTCTCATCTTTTTCATCTTTTCTGGATATCATGGATGAATTATACTATGATTCTAACCTACAGTATACTGCTGAGAAAAAGATGAGGAACCTAAAACAAGGTATCAAACCTGTTGAAAGTTACATAACAGAATTCAAGCAATATTCTATTGACTCTCAATGGAACGCCATTGCCTTAAAAAAACAGTTCAGGCTTGGACTCTCTGATGCAGTAAAAGATGAATTAGCCCGAACTGAGTTGCCTGAAACATTGGAAGGCCTTATGAAGCTCAGCAGGCAAATTGATAGGAGATTACGTGAAAGAAGATCTGAACGTCAATACCCTGAAATTGTTTACAAGAAGGATAAGGTTCTAAACCATCCCACTTCTAACAGTTCTCATACTGGTTCAACTGGTGCTGAAGCAATGGATATAAGTTTTATTAGAGGACCTCTAACTCCTGAAGAATGCTTCAGAAGGAAGACTAGAGGCCTCTGCATGTATTGTGCATCCACATCTCATACTTTAAAGGATTGTCCCTCTTTGCCACAGAACAAGAAGAGTAAGTACCATACCAATCTTTCTATCCAGTTAAAGCATAACAACCCTCTTCATTGTTCTTTACTTCTCTCTCTACAGTGGGCAAATAAGCAAGTGACCATTCCAGCCATCTTGGATACAGGAGCACAAGGAAACTACATTGACAGTTCTCTGGTTTCAAAAAATAAAATACCATTGATAAAAAAGTTGTCTCCTATTCTCCTTCGTGTGGTTGATGGCCCATTACACATCACACCATCCCGCTCTCTGTCACCACATTAAAAACACATCATGAACATCTCACCTTTGATGTAATCACTTCTCCATTATTCCCTATAGTACTTGGGCTAGCTTGGTTACAGCTACACAAACCAGATATTAATTGGAAATCCTTAAATGTTCAATTAAATTCTGAATTTTGCCAACAGACTTGTCATAGAACCTTTTTTCACAGTTTATCCTCCACATCAGAAACTCTGATACCAGAAATGTACAAGCAGTTCTCTGAAGTCTTCAGTAAGAAGGAAGCAGACACCCTTCCCCCACACAGAATCTATGACTGCCCTATCGAATTGAAACCTGGAACCACACCACCCATCCGACATTTATACCCACTCTGTCAACCAGAATTGGATCATCTAAAGACTTACCTAGATGAAAATCTAAAGAAAGGGTTTATCCGTCCTTTGGTTTCTCCTGCTGGTGCAGGAATGTTTTTTGTGCGGAACAAAGACCAATCTCTTCGGCCTATCATTAACTTCAGACAATTGAACAAAATCACCATAAAAAAACGATACCCCCTCCCCCTCATTCCTGAACTCATAGAAAGACTCAGGCATGCTCAGATTTATACTAAATTAGATTTGAGAGGGGCGTACAATTTAGTGCGTATCCGAGAGGGGGATGAGTGGCTTACCGCTTTTAGAACTAGGTATGGGTTGTTTGAATATCTAGTTATGCCCTTTGGCTTAACCAACGCACCCGCAACTTTCCAGTTCTTTATTAATGACATTTTCCATGATCTTCTTGACACATGTGTTGTTGTCTACCTAGATTACATTCTAATCTACTCCACATATCTAGAAGAACATATCAAACATGTTAGTTGGGTTTTAGCAAGACTCCAAGTCCATCGGCTCTACGCCAAATTGGAAAAATTTATTTTTCACACCAACAAAATAGAGTTCCTGGGTTACTCCATCAGCCCGAATGGGATTCAAATGCAAGATAACAAAGTGGAAGCAGTGAAATCCTGGCCCACACCTTCAACAAGGAAAGAACTACAAAAGTTTCTTGGCTTCAGTAACTATTACAGAAAGTTCATTCGCAATTTCTCAAAAATAGCGAAATCTCTGACTAAATTAACTAGTGCTAACTGCACTTTCCAGTGGACCAAAGAACAGGATGATGCTTTCAGCTTTCTGAAGAATTCTTTTTCATCTGCTCCCATTGTGAAATATCCTGATCCAAACCTTCAATATATCCTAGAGGTGTATTCTTCAGATTATGCTCTTGGCGCTGTCCTCTCCCAAAGACAGTCTCCTAAAGAACCTCTGTAGGGTTACTTCTTTTGTTCCTTAGCTCTGCTCTGGCTGATAAGGGTGCGGTACACGTTTTCTTCAGGGCCCTGGGGTGACCACTGAAATCACACACACATGCAACTGAGTGTTTTCACAAGAGTCCCCCTTTATTGAAGAACGCACAAAGAGTTTATAGTGATGTATACGTCATACATGAGGTCACAGGAAATATATAAAAAACTTAGTTAACTTCACATCTGCATAAGGGGCCCACAGGAAATAAGAATGTTGTTATAGCACATGACAGAATATGCCCATATAACCATTTGTAGAGAGGATGCTATATTAGAAACATATGTTACAACTTATACAAAAAGAAACTTGTGGAATGCTGCATTATAAACATTTGATACTAGATTTAAGGCTAGCCTCAATATGCTTAATATGTGAGATTCAAATTACCCATATAACATAATATATATAATATATATATATACACATATACATATATATATATATATATATATAGACATATGCATACATATACATACACACATACATACATACACACATATATACCCATCATTCCCCTCTTTGATCACATCGTGATCACATAACCTGTAATGTTCCTACAATATAAACTATCTGGGTCTACCTCTAATTAAATTTTGCAGTTGAACTTTTTCTGCATCTTGTATCATACCTGATATTTTCTTTCCTAAAGTACAAGACATGTAACAGTTAAACAATGTTAATAATAGTAAACAAATAGGTGTAAAGTGTTCAGCATCTTCAGGTGAGTAATAACATGCCGTTATTAATACTATTGGGATATACACAAAGATCAATATCCCCATTAGGAAAAGGAAGATCTTGCAGAAATGTCTTGGATCCATGATTGAGATCGTCATCCTGGTCTTTGTGAGGAGTGATCGATACCTTATCACCCACTTCTCCTTTGTGAGGGGTGACCGATAGCTTGTCACCCGCTTCTCCTCTCTTTGGACAGAGTTTCACTCGTGAAGCATGTATCCAGATGTCCTTGTCATCAGTCAGTACGGCAGTCCTGGTTACAGCGATCACAGTGACTGGCTTGCTGAACGGGAAACCTCCTTTCTTTGCTTTATTCAGCTAGCGAATGCAGACCAGATATCCAGGCTTGAAAGGATGGGTTGGTTCCTGTGAGGGAAGAGGTAAACGGGAAGACACATCACCATAGATGCCATTCAATTTATCAATCAATTGTTTTACATATTGTTCCTTAATACAATCTAAATCACCATTTTTAATGATAAGTGGGCCTTTTACCCATGGAGTCGGGAATGGTCTACCCATTAGGACCTCAAATGGAGACAACCTGGTTGTCCTATTTAGGGTCATTCTGATTTTTGCTAAAATCGCTGGTAAATAGTTTTGCCATTTAACCCATGTACTTGCTGTTGCCTTTAAAAGTTTTTCCTTGATATTGCGATTCATTCTTTCTACAATCCCTGAGCTTTGAGGATGGTAGGGAATGTGAAAGTTCCAATTAATCTGTAACCATTCTACTAACTCATGTGTGATTTTACTAATGAATGCTGGACCGTTATCAGAATTAATCTGAAGCGGACAACCAAATCTGGGAATTATTTCAGTGGCTAAAATTTTAGCGATTGTTTTTGCATCTTCCCTCTGGGTAACAAAAGCTTCTGGCCACTTAGAAAATTGGTCAACTATTACAAGCAGATATAATTGTTTAGTGCCAGTTTTTGGAATATGTGTAAAATCAATTTGTAGATGTGTGAATGGGGCTGTAGGTGGGGGTAAGTGGTCATGCTGGGCTTTATTGGGGATGGTTGCATTGGTCTGTAAGCAATATACACATCTATTAATATATGCCTTGCAATAATCACCTATACCTCTAATGTAGAAAGATTGCTTCAACAAGTTAGTTGTTGGTTTTATACCTAGGTGTCCAACACCATGGGCTTGTGCTATAAAGAGTGGTGCACTGCTTTCTGGTATGCCCACCTTCCCCTCTTTAGAAAACAAACCATTCTCATCTAAAGTTAACCCATTAGTAGTCCAGAAAGATATGTCACTAGGAGTGGCATGTCCCTGGAGTTCAAGAAGCATATGGTCTGTAGGACATGAAGGTGGGGCTAAAACAGCATACATACAGATGGTGGATCTGGGTGTATGAGAAACATAAGCAGCCTCTTTAGCAATTTTATCTGCAAGTGCATTACCCAAGGAAATAGGGTCAGACTTGTATGTATGTGCACGGAAATGTATGATCGCTATGTCCTTTGGGAGTTGTATGGCCTCTAAAAGATTGTTTGCATAGGTGAGCAATTAGGAGGGACCCCACCCTATCTTTCTGAGGGTATTTAAAGAGATCTGTTTAGCTCTGCTAAACATTTAGCTCTGCTTCTTAGCAAAGAGATCAAACTACAAAAGGATTAAATACATAAGGATATTTGAGTTATTTCAGGAGTTATTCAGGGTTATTCAGGCTTATTCAGTAGAAAATAATACTTATATTTTTCTTATTGTTAAAGTGTTGCATAGTTTAAAATGTCTCAGATACAGTGCAATGGGTGTTTTGCACTTTTTAATCGTTCTACTTTTTGGAGATTTAGGGGCTGTCCTGTTTGTAAGCAGTTTTCCCTGTTAAGGGAGGAAATAGCTAAACTTCAAGCTAAGGTAAGTAACATACCTGTTACCTCTACAAAGATGCCTCAGAAAGAAGCCCCTCTACCCCAGAGATCAGCAAGGAGAGGCAGATGGATCACTGTAGGCTCTGGAAGAATTAGAACAGTAGACCAGAAGCATTGCCCACAACCTCTACCATTGCAAAACTCCTATGCTGCTCTTGCCGAATACACTTGTGATGAGGAGATTGCTGTTTCTGAGCCCTCTGAAGCTGTAACAGGTAATTTAAATCTATTGGCACCTGATTCTCCAGGTAACATAACACAGGAAAGAACTGCAGATGTGTTTTTGAGAAAAAGACTGTTAGTGGGTGACTCTATTTTGAGGAATGTGTATTTAGGTGAAAGTAAAGGAGAAACAAGGGAGGTTAGATGTCTTCCAGGAGCTACTGCTCACAGGGATAGGAATCGTATTTTGAGAATTGTTAAGGCAGCAGGAAAGGGAAGTGAGTTGGATGTGATTGTTCATTTAGGAACAAATGATCTGGCTAGTAATCATGTTGCTGCTGTTCAGAAAGAGTTTTGTGACCTAGGTAATCATTTAGAGACTGTGGCATCAACTCTATCATTTTCTGCTATTTTACCTGTGTATGACCAGGAAGCAGGAAAGATGGAGCGGATAACAACATTTAATTCTTGGTTAGATAAGTGGTGCAGGGAACGAGGATTTGGTTTTATTGGCCATTATAGCTCTGTTTGGAAAGATACTAGGTTATTTAGGAGAGATGGCTTGCATTTGGATGCTAAAGGAACAGAGTATCTGGGAGAGGAGTTCAAATACTTTATTAGAAATCATTTAAACTAATAAAGGGGGGTAGCATTAATATATCCACCTGCCCCCCACAGCATGCCAAAACTGTTAGTCCAAGTAACAATTCTAGAAATTCTAGTAGAAAAATTCTTCGTGCCATGAGCACAAATGCTCGCAGCTTAGGAAATAAATTACCTGAACTCATTTCAATAATGACTAGGGACAACTTGGATTTAGTAGCTATAACAGAAACATGGTACAATGATTTGCATGACTGGGACATAGTCATACCTGGATACAGGTTATTTAAAAAGAACAGAGTAGGAAAGAAAGGTGGAGGAGTTGCTTTGTATGTAAATGAAAATATAAAGGTTACTGAAATTGTAGGAACAAATGATGAGGTGGAAAGTATTTGGGTGACTTTGGAAATTGGAGATAAAAATGTTTTTAGAATAGGGGTTGTATATAGGCCTCCATTGCAGGATGAAAAACTGGACAATCTGTTATTAGATGAAATAACCAAAATGACCATGAAGGGTAAGGTTATAGTACTGGGGGACTTTAATTTGCCAGATATAGACTGGAAGATTCCTTCTGCTAGATCGGCTAGAAGCAGGTATATTCTTGAATCTCTGCTAGGGGAATCACTTGAACAATTAGTCAAGGAACCAACTCGTAAGGAAGCTATATTAGATCTAATACTTACAAACAGTGATACAGTTTCAGATGTGTCTGTAGGTGAGAACTTAGGATCCAGTGATCATCAATCTGTTTGGTTTAGTATTCATGTTCAGGAACTGTACACCCAGACTAAAACAAAAGTTTTAGACTTTAGGACGGCAGATTTTTCATTAATGGGAGAATACCTAAAAAACTATTTAAAGGGGAAAAATCTTATTACAGGGGTTCAAGAACAGTGGGAATTTGTGAAAGGTGCCATTTTAGATGCAACCGCACACTGTATTAGACATGTCTGTAAAAGTAAAAGAAAGCGGAAACCAATTTGGTTTTCCAAAGAAGTAGCACATGCTGTAAAGACAAAAAAGATAGCTTATAAAAATTACAGACACACACAAGCAGATGATGATATGAAAATATGGAGACTCCAACAAAAAAAGACTAAGCAGTTAATTAGGAAGGTTAAAGCTGATGCAGAAGAGAAGATAGCACAGTCAGTAAAACATGGGGACAAAACATTCTTTAGATATATCAGTGAAAGAAGAAAAAATAAGGTAGGAATAGTAAAATTGAAATCAGTTGATGGTAGAATAATAGAAGGAGATAAGCAGATTGCAGACTGTCTCAATGATTACTTCTGTTCTGTTTTCACTAAAGATTGTGAAGATACAATGTCTACATTAAGGGATGCTATGCAAAATAGAAACAAGCTTAACAGTAATCTTTTTACAGAGGATGAGGTTTTGTTAGCATTATCAAAAATAAATGTTACAAAGGCAGTGGGTCCTGATAATATTCATCCAAGGGTTTTAAAAGAACTTCGTTCAGTGCTAACTGTCCCATTAACTGATCTGTTTAATCAGTCACTATTAACAGGAGCTGTCCCAGATGATTGGAGAATAGCAAATGTAATACCTCTTCATAAAAAGGGCAGTAGAGAAGAATCTGGCAACTACAGGCCAGTTAGTTTAACTTCAGTAGTAGGGAAATTAATGGAAAGCCTCTTAAAGGAAAGAATTATGACTTACATAAAGACAAACAATTTAGAGGACCAAAATCAGCATGGTTTTACTTCAGGGAGATCATGTCAGACTAATCTAATTGACTTCTTTGATTATGTAACAAAAGTATTAGACAAGGGAGGAGCAGTTGATGTAGCATATCTAGATTTCAGCAAAGCATTTGACACCGTCCCACACAATAAACTTATTCACAAACTATATCTCCTTGGTCTAGATTCAAAAATTGTGAACTGGGTGGAATGCTGGCTTAAGGACAGAAAACAAAGTGTCTTAGTAAATGGAGTTCATTCAGCAGAGGGGGCTGTTACTAGTGGTGTTCCTCAGGGGTCAGTTCTGGGGCCTGTTTTGTTTAACATATTTATCTGCGATATCAGCAAAGGGCTACAGGGGAAAGTATGTCTCTTTGCAGATGATACAAAAATTTGCAACAGAGTGGATGTTCCAGGGGGGGTAGACAAAATGAGAAGTGATATACAACAATTGGAGGATTGGACAAACGACTGGGATCTAAAGTTTAACACAGCAAAGTGTAAAATAATGCATTTAGGGAAGAAAAATCCAAATGTTAATTACAGACTCAATGACACTTTACTGACTGTTACAGACGAGGAACAGGACTTGGGAATTATTATTTCAGATGATTTAAAACTTAGTAAACAATGTAGTAAGGCAGCGAGTAAGGCTAGCAGAATGCTTGGATGTATTGGTAGAGGTATTTGCAGCAGAAATAGTAAGGTTCTTATGCCACTTTATAGATCATTAGTTAGGCCTCATCTTGAGTATTGTGTGCAGTTCTGGAGGCCATATCTTCAGAAGGATATTAACAAACTTGAATCTGTGCAAAGGAGGGCTACCAAAATGGTACATGGTCTAAAAAATAAAACTTACCAGGATAGGCTCAATGACCTAAATATGTATAGCTTAGAGGAGAGAAGGGAAAGAGGTGATATGATAGCAACTTTCAAGTACATTAAAGGGTTTAGTAAAACTGAGGCTGTGGGTATTTTACATAAAATGGAAAATTCAAGAACAAGGGGTCATGAGCTCAAGCTAAAGGGTAGTAGATTCAGGAGTAATTTGAGGAAGCACTTCTTTACAGAAAGAGTGATTGATTTATGGAATAAACTTCCTCAAGAGGTAGTAGCAACAAACACTGTGGGGGACTTTAAAAATGCATGGGACAAGCATAGGGCTATCCTACGAACTAGATAAGTTTATACTGTTAGGTAAGGTGGGGCAGACTTGCTGGGCCTATGGCTCTTATCTGCCGTCAATATCTATGTTTCTATTAATCAGGTCTGTATGAGAGATGGTCTTGCCATCTGCTAAAACAAAACCACGTTATTTCCATATCATACCAAAATCATGCACAACCCCAAAAGCATAGCGAGAGTCAGCGTAAATGTTAACAGATTTATTTTCAAACAATTTACATGCTTTTGTAAGTGCTATTAATTCTGCAGCTTGTGCAGAAGGATAAGGAATGGGGCCTGCATCTAGAACAATGTCTGGTAGTTGCACAACGGCATAGCCTGCCTTATAAATACCGTCACTAGGTCGGGAACAAGAACCATCAACAAACACATTATCAGCATGGTCAAAAGGTTTATCCAACAAGTCAGGTCTTGGTGTGGTAATGTGGTGTATTACCTCTATACAATCATGATCTGTTGGAAAGTCTGGTGATCCTGTAAGTAAGGCACTAAGTATTTGTGTTGGCCCTGAGGATACACTACTATATTTAATAGTCAGATTTGTATTATTCAGTAATATACATTCATAACCAGAAAGTATTTGAGAAGTCATGTGTTGGGTAGTGACATTTTTGACAAGATGTAAAACTTGGTGACTAGCGTGTAGTACTATTGGATGGCCTAATGTGATTGTTTCAACCATCTCTACAGCCATGGCGCAAGCCACCAATGCTCGGAGACACGCCGGCATCCCTTGTACCAGTTTTGGAACTACTTTGGAAGAGAAAGCTACGGGACGCATATTTCCTCCACCATGCTCTTGGGCACAGACAGCAGCCATGGTTTTACAATTGTCCCTCGCATACAAGTGAAATGGTTTACAATAATCAGGTAGTCCTAAAGCAGGGGCACTAATAATGCTAGTCTTCAGAGCTATGTAGGATTTAGTCATGTCTGTGGTCCATTGTATATGTTCAGGGCTATCCCCTTTTGTGGCTTGCCTTAGAATGGAATCATGATGGGAGCACTCAGGAATCCATTGTCTGCAATAATTAATCATACCTAGAAAGGTGAACATGTCCTTTCTAGTAACTGGCTTTGGGATCTGTTGAATCACTTGGATTCGTTTGGGACTAATGGACCGGTGGCCTTGGGAAAGCACAAAACCAAGGTAATCCACTTTTGTCACTCCTACTTGTAGCTTATGTTTTGCTATTTTATGACCTTCAGCAGCAAGGTGTTTTAACAGACTGATTGTATCTACTGTATTAGCCTCCTGGTTAGGACTATACAACAGTAGGTCATCGACGTACTGAAGGAGGACGGAACCTTGGCTTGGAGTCCATGACCGCAAGGTACGTTAGAGCACCAGCGAGTAGACCGCAGGTGAGGCCACATAGCCTTGAGGGAGGCGTGTCCAGGTAAGCTGACGCCCATCATAATAAAAAGCCATAAGTAGCTGTGTCTCAGGGTCCAATCGGACTGAAAAAAATGCGTTAGCTAAATCAATGACTGTAAATATACAGGTGTCATGTGGAATGGCTGTGAGTAAGGTTGTAACATCTGGGACTATTGGGGCAATTGGGATTACTATTTCATTAATTGCCCTTAGGTCTTGTACTAACCTATAATCATTGTCTTTCTTTGGGATCGGATTTATGGGGGTATTATAGGGAGAAACTACTGGACGGAGGATTCCTTGTTTAAGGAATTCCTCTATCATGGGTCTTATCCCTTCTTTCTTTTCTCTAGACAATGGAGTAGTATTAGGTTTTAATCTGGCTTTATATGGGGTACACTGAACTAAACCAACGTCAAGTTTTGAAGATGCCCATACAGAGGATGGGACATCTGTCAATATGTCATTAAAAAAACACAGGTTAGTGGACCCTAGACTCACGTCTAACCCACCCTGTCTAGTGACAGCTACTTTCACTCCAAGGGGACCCATAAGATCACGACCCAAAAGGTTAAGGGGACACCCAGTTATAATACGAAATGGGTGCAAAAGTTGTTGGCCAGTACAGGGTACCCTAACTTCAAGTGGCGGTGTGATGCGAGTCTGAGTCAGCACTCCATTAATCCCTAAAGAAGGTTCAGATTTTTCAGTAATGCCATCATACATATCTGAGCATAAGGCAGAGCATGTAGCTCCTGTGTCTACTAGAAATGGTAGGGGTTCTCCCTCTACTTCTAGGACTAAGTATGGTTGCTCATGATAACTTGTTGACACCACTGGAAAAATTGGAGTGCTACCTTCTAGGCACCCCTATGGCCATTGTATGTTGTGTTTGGGTGCCTCCATGGGTGCAGGGGCTATGTAAGGCTGTCTGTTATACTGTCGGGGATTGTAAGGGGGGCCAGAATTATTAGGGGGTTTTGGGCATTCATTTTTCCAATGTCCCTGTTCCCCACAGTTAAAACAATGTGTTCTGTTTGAAGTATAATTCCCTCTAGCTCTTCCTCTAGCTCTCCCTCTACCTCTCACATACATTCTATTACTCCCTGTATTATCCCTTTCCCTGGCCTGGAATGGATCACAATGTTGTAAACTCTGCTTTTGATAAAAAGCAGCGTTTTTTTCCCTCTAATTTCCTGATGTCAAAACAACCTGCCCCTTCTTTTTCATGAATTCTTTTCAAGAATTCTGCTGGAGTCAACTCCGGCCAATCAGAGACAAGTTGCTTCACCAACAAGGAAAGCTGAGGTTGCATATTACTAATGCAAGTCTGGACCTTCAGAGAGCCCATTGCATCTCCTGATTCCATTCCAGCCTCTTCCTTCCAGCATTTATAAAAACGCTTAACAAATTCTACTACTGTTTCCTTTGTATTCTGTTTGCACGCTAGTGCAATTGACATACTTTATTTATCCTTCCATATTCTATGCATTTTTATACTTAATTCTGTCCACATTTCATCAAGTCCCTCACGTGTGTTTAGGGCATAGTTAATTGTTGGATCTCGACTCAATTTACAAATACTCTTTACATTACCCCACTCCCAACCGGATTCAGGGTCATAGTCTAGAAGTGCATCAATGGTAATTCTTATATCTGTCTGTGTCATGTTTTGTCCTTGTAACATTCTTTTTAAATACATAATACAAGCTGATGGATGTTGACGGGGGTTTGGGGCTCCCTTGGTAATTTCCCTTAATTCACCCGGGGACAAAGGTTTAATAATTAATTGGTCTCCCACAGTAAGAAATGGCATACTAGCTTCTGGTACAGCTGCCTCCTCCTCCTCTACTTCTTCATTCCCTCTTTTATATTGTGGGGTTATTGTAGGGGGGTAGGAAGGTGTTACTGGTTCAACTTTAATCAGGGGATTGGGCATAATTGGGGGTTTAGTGACCTGGTATCGGGGAGTTACAGAAGGTCCTGGAAAGGTCCATTCCTGGGGTACCTGAGCAGAGGCAATCGCAATAGTCTCTAGATCTATGTCACTAGGGGATGGAAGGCTAGGATATAGTCTGTTATATGATGACAAAGGTAGGTGAGGGGCATTATATGGGGCAGGGGGGGGGGGTGAATATGCTTTCTGTCTTTGCTTCTCACTTTTACCCTTTTTTTTATTCCCATCTATATCAATATATTGCCAGTATGGAGCAACAGTCAGCCAATTTTCCCCACCCTTTTTCATATAATCCATATTCCATCTTGGATCACCTTTATACCATGGAAATGCCTCTTCATCACCTAGACACAACCCTTTTACCATATTCATATGAAATTTATCATTATCCCCCTCTCTGGGGAATGGATCAGAGCTTCTCATAGCTTCTGTCCATTCTGCCATATTCTGAACCCAAGGAATAATATACATAAACCCATCGGGCGACACCCTTCCCACATAATCTTTACATTTTTCTCCTGGTCTAGGTGATGGAAATTGTTTAGACTGGGATTTGCCCATTATCAACTCCTAACTTATCTTTTAAAACTTTTACAACAAAATATAATACAATACAAAAAAAAATAAAAAATAATAATAAAAATAAAAAAATACAATACCTTTACCTTTAAGAGCAATTAATTATTGAATCTTTTTGCAAAAACCACATTAACTAGAATGGTTGTACTCCGTTACCAGTTATTGTGCTTAATGCTTAAGTTTACAACAAGAGAGAGAGAAAAAAAATATCACTATGCTGATCCTTTCAGTAGTTTCTGGCATTAATTATCTCTAGGTCAAAGGTCACCCTTCACCAGAAAAATTTTGCGTTTTAACTAACATTCAGAAACAGCAATACATATAAGCAACAGTTTACTTTCTTAATACTTTATACAATAAGCAGTATTTTACTTCCTTAACACTTTATACAATAAACAGTATTTTGCCATACAGCATATTTAAAAGCAAGCAGCATAAGAATTCATATAAACAATGCAGTATTTATCTTATAACTTTAAAGCAATGTTAGCCATACATCGTATTTCAAATGCAAGCAGCAAGAAAATGTGTGGTTTAACCCTTCAGCCAGACTTAATATAACCTGATTTCTACCAAAGAAATCTATTATTCCCTTTTTTTTTTTTTTTCTATCAAAAATTTGATTAGAATCTACCAAAGATTCATATATATATTTAACCTGATTTCTACCAAAGAAATCTACTATTGCTCTTTTTAGACAATAGATAGAATCTACCAAAGATTTACATATATATTTCCAAAATATTCCTATGTAAAATGAAACTTAAGGGGTCTTGTGATAAGAGAAAAAAGGTCAGAATAAAAAGGACTCTTTGTTCAACTTACCTTCCGAGAGTTCCCTGTTTCATCCCACTTCTAATGCCAGTTTGTAGGGTTACTTCTTTTGTTCCTTAGCTCTGCTCTGGCTGATAAGGGTGCGGCACACGTTTTCTTCAGGGCCCTGGGGTGACCACTGAAATCACACACACATGCAACTGAGTGTTTTCACAAATAATTTATAGTGATGTATACGTCATACATGAGGTCACAGGAAATATATAAAAAACGTAGTTAACTTCACATCTGCATAAGGGGCCCACAGGAAATAAGAATGTTGTTATAGCACATAACAGAATATGCCCATATAACCATTTGTAGAGAGGATACTATATTAGAACCATATGTTACAACTTATACAAAAAGAAACTTGTGGAATGCTGCATTATAAACATTTGATACTAGATTTAAGGCTACCCTCAATATGCTTAATATGTGAGATTCAAATTACCCATATAACATAATATATATAACATATATATACACATATATACACATATACATATATATATATATATATATATATATATATATATATATATATATATATATATATATATACATATGCATAAATATACATAGACACATACATACATACACACATATATACCCATCAACCTCTACACCCAGTTGGGTTCTATTAAAAATGATGACTTCAGCAGAGATTAACTATTCCATTGGGGACAAGGAACTTCTTGCCATTAAAAGAGCCTTTGAATTCTGGAGACATCTTCTTGAAGGTACCTCACTACCTATAGTGATTTACACTGATCACCGGAATTTGGAATATCTACAAAATAACAAAACTTTATCTGGACGTCAAGTGAGATGGAGTCTCTACTTTAGTTGTTTCAATTTTCAAATCATGTACAGGCCAGGATCAAAAAATGGGAAAGCAGATGCACTCTCTCGACGAGATTCAAGACCTGTACAAGAAGACTCTCCTACTAGCATTCTTCCCCCTACTCGTTTCCTTGCTATCCTATCTCAACAGGATAAGGAATACCAATCTGATCTATCTTCAGAAGACCAAACCCTATTAGATAGTCTAAGCCTCCAGAATGGTTTTTACTTTCATGGTTCTAGACTATATATTCCAGAATGTTTCAGACAGAAAATAATCAAAGAACATCATGACCCTCCACTAATTGGTCATCCAGGTATCAAACGTACTTATGAGCTTATCGCCAGAAGTTATTGGTGGCCATAGATGAAAACCAGTATAAAGGAATATATACAACATTGTACAACTTGTACAGTATCGAAAACAGAAAGGAGACCTCCCTACGGCTATTTGATTCCTCTGGAAGTACCAGAATCTCCTTGGTCTCATTTGGGAATGGATTTTATAGTTGATTTACCACCTAGTTAAGGACAAACTACCATTTTAGTTGTTACAGATCATTTTACTAAAATGGCACATTTTTTTCCTTATCACAAGTTACCCAATTCCATTGAAACAGCATACTTATTTCTAAACCACATTGTACGATACCACAGGTTACCCTCCATTTTAACTACTGATAGAGGAACCCAATTCACTTCACGCTTCTGGAAAGCACTCACTAAAGCACTTCAAATTGATCAAAGGTTAAGCACAGCCTTCCACCCTCAGACTAACGGCCAAACTGAGAGACTCAATCAGTGGCTTGAGCAATATCTACGTTGCTATTGCTCATATCATCAAAATAAATGGACTTCTTTTCTCTCTATGGCTGAATTTGCCTATAATAATACCATTAACAGCACTACAAATTACTCTCCCTTTTATGCCAACTATGGATTTAACCCAAGATTCACTATCCAAACGACCTCTACACATGATTCACCATCTGTTGATGTGTTGACACAAAACATAGCTGAAAATTTCCTACACTTACGTGATAACATCAAACATGCTCAGGCTTCTCAGAAATTTTTTTATGATTTACGACGTAGAGCTTCTCCGAAATATTCCATCGGGGACTATGTTTGGTTATCTTCCAAAAATATTAAAATGCACTTACCAAGTAAAAAATTGGCTGGGTTGTTCCTTGGCCCATTCAAAATTCTACACATCATCAATGAAAATGCCGTCCGCCTTGACCTACCTGATTCTTTACCCATCCACCCAACTTTCCATGTATCATTATTGAACCCCTACTTAGGAGATAAGCCTGATGCACCTCTTTTACCCCCTTCTCCTATACAATTGGGCACTGATGTCTATGAAGTTTATGATCTCTTGGACTCAAGACATTATAATGGAGAATTACAGTATCTGGTCCGATGGAAGGGGTTCGTCACAGAGGATGACACTTGGGAACCTCATGCACACATTAATGCTCCGAAGCTTATTGCTCATTTCCATAGACGCTATCCAAGTAGACCTAAATTCCAACCCGTGGTCGGCTTGCTTGAGGGGGGGATCTGTAAGGATTCCAGTCCTGCTTTTACCTTTTGCCTCAACTCACCTTCCTCATCTGTACTTAAAGCATCACCATGCCCCAAATAAGTGCTTAGTTGTTGAGTATTGTTTGCTAAAACCAGTGCTCTGTTTCTTATAAGCTACATTCATATCAAGAGAAGATTTACTTTTACTACTTCAACATTTGGATTACAAATACCAGCTGCAGTTTGGTCTCATTAAGGACTGATAACAACTAGTCTCATTTCATCCTGAAGTTTTCAATTCCAAGAAGTATTAATTTATTTCAACTCTACATCTCTACAGGAATTGCTACTTAATTTCCAACAGAAGGATTCTACTTACTACCGCTACGGTATTTGTATCAATTCTAATTTACCTTGGAAGCCTAAACTAACGGCTAATTTCAATTCTCATGTTTTCTCTTGAACATTTCTAAACTGACTTTGTCTCTGAAATATTACTATCATTTGCAATGTATGTTTCATGATAATGTTATAAACTTTCTTTGATTCATTCCCATACCGGACAGTAACGGACTTTCTGTGACGTCACACAGCTTCACACATCTCAGCGTGTCACACAGCTCCTCACAACTCAGCGTGTCTCACAGCTCTCAATTCACTCACTGGTCTGTGTTCACATATCCACTCTGCAAACATTATTCAGTGTGCTGTGTCTCGCAGCAGGTCACGCCCCTGTCAGCACCTGCAGTCTGTGTGTCTCATATCTCTCACGCTTCAGTGCTTATTAAAATGAACTCTATCTCTCTTATATGGGCTTGAGCTATACTAATGACAAAAGTTGTTATTAATACTAATACTTATTTTCAGTCTCTTATTACTTATATGGTATAACAATAATATATAACCATATAAAGTCTTACTGCATTTCCTTATAAAAATCACTCTGAGTAAATACGGTCTATGCTGATATAATAGCCTGTACTCCAGTTGTGAAACAAATATAATTTATTTAAACTCTGCAGTTGTGATTCAAATAAGCAAGGAACCTGATAGTAGGACTCTTTGCATGTAGGATCCTTCCCCTCTTTTAAGATCAAAGTGGTGAGTGAAGTCGCAAAAGAAGGAGTAGGCTGTTTGTGGTGAATGAATATATCATTATATAAATTAGCTAAATGAGTGACAATCTCTGATGATAAGATTTTATAGAATTCATTGGGCAATCCATCCGGTCCAGCTGCCTTGTTTAGGGTAAGTTTAGTGATTATTTTTTCAATCTCTTCCCTTGTAATAGGAGCATTAAGTTTAGTAACCTCCTCAGGGGTAACCATAGGAAAGATGATTTTACTATAGAATTCAGTCGCTTTGTCTATGTCAAATTAGTATAAAGTTGTTGATAGTATTGATGAAACATACTTGTAATTTCTTCAGACTTAGCTAAATATTTCCCATTATGTTGGATTTTGTCATTATTGGATTTTTTATTCTCGTTCTTAATTAATTTGGTTAACATTTTACCAGATTTATTGCCAAATTTGTGCATTTTAGCTTGCAGTCTAAGCTCGCTAACTGTTTCCTGAGTTAGATAAAAGGTATCTCTCGCAGCTTTAGCTCGGATGTATCTAGCCCAATTTAGAGGAGTTCTTTCTAGTAAATAGAGATTATAAGAGTTAATCAACAAATTATAGACTTCCTTTTCCCTTGCTTTTCTTCTCCTATTTTGAATAACGGAGTATGCGATAATTTCCCCTCTGAGGACTGCTTTATCAGTTTCCCAGAAGATATCTGTACGATCCACATAGTTAATATTAAATTGAGCATATTCCGTGAATTTATTCCTGAGCCACTGTTTGAACTTCAAGTCAGTGAAAAGGTAACAAGGAAAAAAGAATCGCACAGTCTTTGATCTAGATTGAGCCAGATTAAATTCAAGAGATACAGGCCCGTGGTCCGATAAAAAAAATTGGCATTATCTCAGATTTGATCATTGTGGAACTCAAATGGTCGCTAATTAAAAACAAGTCAATCCTCGACAAGGTTTTGTGAGCCTTAGATAGGCAAGTGAAATACTGAGTGTCAGGGTTCTGGTATCTCCAGATGTCTCGTAAAGAAAGGACCTGTTTGATATTCTTAATTATTATAAAATCAAGATTGTCCTTCTTCTGTTTCAGGAGCTTAGAGTCTTTTCTAAGTCTGTCTATAGGACATTGAGGGGACATATTGAAGTCCCCCCCCCAAAATTAGGTGGCCTTCCGCGCTAGATAGGAGTCTAACTTGTAATGAGTTCCAAAATTCAGGATCAGTTTTATTCGGGCCATAAACATTACGAATTGTGTATTTTTCCTGACCTATTTTCACTTTAACTAAGACATACCTCCCCCCGGGGTCAGCCTCAGAGTGTAGAATCTCCACTTGGATTCTTTTACCTATAAGTAATGCAACTCCCCTTTTCTTCCCTACACTCGGAGCCGCATAAACATCTTTTACCCAGGTTGATTTTAATTTTAATGACTCCTCTAAATTTAAGTGAGTTTCCTGTAGCAAACCAATGTCTGTCTGAGCTTTTCGCAGGTGTGATAAAATTGCCTTGCGTTTAATGGGGGAAGAGATTCCCCCTACATTCCAGGATACAATTTTAAAGTTATTAGATTTATACGTCATGTAACTCTAAATATGAGAGCAGGATAGTAAAAATTGGTGAAAATAAATGGGAGGAGAGAACCGGGCGGGAGAAAAAGGAAGGAGAGAGAGGAATAGAGAGAGAAGAAAAAAAATCAGGGAGCGGGTGGGGATTCCAATTCCCCATTTTTATATCTGTCATCGCCGTACTACTGCTTTCAGAAAATGCTACGTTATGGACTGTGTTTATGTGTCTAAGGTCTTAAAAAGATTTTCAGCTACTTGGACATCTTCAATAATATGTGTTGTCCCCTTTATTACCACTTTCAATTTTGAGGGGTATATCAGGGCCGCCCTATATACTTGTTGTATGAATTTGGAGCAAATCGGGGCCAGCTCACTTCTCTTTAAGGCTGTGTCTGCCGAAAAGTCCTGAAAGATCATAATTCTATTATCCTCTATCATAATTGGTTGGTTCTTGCGAAAATATTGCAGTAAAAGATCTTTATCTTTATAATTAAGAAATCTTACGATTATAGGTCGAGGTCTACTGGTATTATTACTGTCTGGGCGTGGAGAGCCTATTCTGTGGACTCTTTCGACTATAATCGATGGATGAGTAGAAGGGATTTTTAGAGCTTTAGTGAGAGTCTCAATTATAAAGGTATCAAGATTTTCAAATTTCTTACTTTCAGGAAGGCCAATTATTCTTAGATTATTCCGTCTAGAACGGTTTTCAAGGTCCTCTACCCTGTCCAACATTTTTTGTAGTCTTTTAGTTGAGGTCTCAATTTTGGTACTATGTGTAGTAGCTTGATCTTCTAGGTCCGAGACCCTCTGTTCTACTTCTTGCAGTCTGCTTGAGAACTGCCTCACCTCATGAGTTAAAGAGTAGATGTCCTGCTTAATTTCAGTTTTAAGTGATTCAAATTTAGGAGCAAGTGCCTCCAAAATATTGGTCACTAGTGTCTGCATATTAAGATTTTCTGGTATTGCTGTCACATTAATGGGATTTATTTGTTCAGCAAGTGGGTCCAGCATATTTTTAAGTTTCCTATCTCTGTGCCTTCCTGTCATATTTGGGGAAGGAATTTTAGGGGAGTTAGAAAGGAATTTATCCATGTACCGCGTGAATGTGAGTGAATTTATTTGCTGCACAAGTTGGAGAGGAAAAAAAAAAGGGGGGGGGGGGAGGGGGAGTGGAATGTGAGTGATTAATTTAGTTGTAAGGGGAGGTGAGGGGGTGTCTAGGGGCTCCAAGAGCCTGGAAGTGCAAGGAGCTCAAGGCCTGTTAGAATTATAAATTATGCTGAGCAAAACAATTGGTTAAGCTATAGGATATGTGAGACAAAAGGAAAAAAAAAAAGTGAAAATGGCAAAAATTTATTGCAGCAACATGGGGTTGTTCCTCTCCAAATCTCCTGGGTCCAATCCATGCTTCTACCAGTATTTAGTTTTACTATATTATTAATCCTCTATTAGAATTAGCTAGTAGTCCTAGTTTTTACCAGGGCAGGTAGTTATTCTTTCGAGAGAAAAAAGTGACCAAACAATTTTTAAATACCTATCCTTTAGAGTCTCAGATGTGTACTATGCACTTATAGTATATCTAGTGATATTTCTTTAGAGGTTTCAGCCTTTTAGGGTAAGTGCTTCAAAGGATACGCCTTTCTCTGGTGTGTAAGAAAGAAAAGTCAATAAAAAATGAAATCTACTTCTTTTCTTTTTATGGGATATTAATTTTGAAACCTAATAAACCTACATAGTAATGTATCCCATTATTCTATTTTTAAAGGTGATAATAGAATAATTTATTTTTTTTAGTTATAGCAGACTATGTTTCTAAAGCAAACAGCTTAGCTTCAGATTTTCAAATTTGACCACAGGCACAATAGGTACAAGGAAAAAGGGAGTAAAATACAAAGATGCTTCAAGATTCTTACAATTTTGCTGACAGTAAAAGGGAGACAAATTGATACCTCTGAGTTTTACCCAGGTTAATTATAGGTTACTTTAACAGATATCTTGGTTTTTGAGCAATTGTGTCTGTAATTTAAACTAAAAATAAGTTTACTTATTTAGGGAAATATAAGTCAGACAAAAGAGGGGCTGTATGTAGCTTCCTGAGACTAGATGAGTGTTTGCAGCTTTAATTTTTAATTAAGGCACCTAGTCTCAGTAATGGCTACCTCCACTTATATTCCCCTAAGATGACTTTAATAACTTCTTCTGCCAAAGTAAGGTATAAGTACGAAAAGGACCAATAAAAAAAAAAACATTAAGGTTAGTTCTAGATAACTACTAAATATCTGAAAATATGCCCCAATACACTTTTAAACCTATATTCTGAATTTTTAGGTTTAAATTTTCGTAATTCAGCCCAGGTCCTTGGGAACGTAGGAGAGTCTAGGATCTAATGGCTCATAGAATATGCTAATGGTTTTCAGCATTCACTCTTCTCCTTAAGCCCAGAAGAAAGAGTTAAACCATTCAAGCAATAAAAATCTTGGTGTGGGAAATTATAATATATACATCCAAGGCTAAATCCACCAGACCCTTTACATATCAATTCCAGTAATAAACCTTGGGAGTCTGTGGTAAATAGCTGATATAGCCCAAAAAAGAAAAAGGGGAGTAAATCTGCAAAAATCTCTTGTGTAAAGTCAAAGAACCTAAGACATTAGGCTCAGTATGCCAGGTGTCATTACAACAAATCTGCAACTATGTAAATAAATGGATATTGGCAGATCTGTGAATATTACAACAATAGAGACAGTGTTAACCATAATAGTCCAGGGCAAAAGTCCTAGGAGAGGGTACTGTAACTTGTAAATCCACTGCTTAAATGTGCTTGGTCCATTCAATGCTTTTGCTGTTAGTATTAGGACTTCAGGGCTTATTAGCACTTTTTAGGACCAGAGATGCATACAGGGATCTTTTACATAGACATATTGTGGGAGAAATTGTAAAAGCCAGTAGTGAGGAAAAAGAGATCTCAAAAAACAGTGTAACAGCTGAGAATCCAATGTATACAAAAAATAACGTTCTTGTTGTTATTTTCCTTTTTCCCTCTCCCCCTTCTCCTTTTCCTGGAAGAGGGTTGCTCAACTGCTAGAATCCCAGCCCCAGTCTCTAAAAGAGGATTTGTACTAACACAAGATCCTTTAGTAGTACAAAAACACTTTTTCAACGCTGTTAGTACTTTTTTTAGTTATGTTATAAAATTAATCAAGAAAAAAAAATACACTCTTATTTTTCTCTGAAGTCCCCTGGTGGATAGCAGTATTGAGTTCTACCCCTCCTGTGTGAGTCTAGCGATGGGGCTCCAGGGCAGTGGTTACCAATCCTTCAGACCTAAAGTTCCCAGCTTAGTCTCCCGCTCAGAGGTTCAAGACTCTACTTTTCCCCTTTGCCAAGTACAGATTTAAAGCACCAAATAATATGGCAGGACTCACCCTTACTCCCGTAGTCTGGCCGCCCGCCGTCTTGGTCTTGGTCCAGATCCCCGCCGGGGGGAGTCAATCACAGAGGCAATCTCTTCAGGAGCTCCTGCTCCACAGCGCTGTGTGTCAATCAGAGTGCAACTCCCCTCACGCAGCAGCGGTGGGAGGGGAGAGAACAGCGCTACACCGGGAGCTTACAGCGATAAAGGAAGGGCCTCCAGCAGTCAGCCAACAAACCAGGTCCAAACCCGTCTCCCTCCCACGCAGCACCGGTGGGGAAGGGGGCGGGGCAGCCACCGAACAACGGAACCAGCTAACCGGGGAAACACCACTCCCGGACGGTGCGGCAGGTGAGGCTGTGAAAGGTCCGAATAGATTTGAAGCTTGAGAGAGTCTAAGCTGGGGGAGCGGGAGACAGACCTGGGGAAGGGGAGCCAATCCAGAAAGCAAGTCGCCTCGGGGGCAGTAGGGAGAGTGTCTTGTAGACCGGGAAAGCACGTATCTTAACCCTCACTTTATTTAGGTCAGTTAACCTGTAGGCACGTTTGAGATAAGTCCGAGCAGGTGATAGCAAATATACCCAGTGGGATGGCAGACCACTGGTAAGGGTTCCAGAGGCGGTTTTATTGTCTGTCCAAGAAAGCAGCCTCAAGGGTTGAGGCAAGGCGCAAGGGGTTTCTCCGCCAGTGGGACTGGAGGTGCAAGCTGAGCAACACCTGTCTAGCTCCTCCTCCACCGGAACCTCAATATCTTTATTTTTAATCTTTCATCTTCCCTCATCCATTTAATTCTCTATTTTTCTTCTTTTCTTTTTTTGCAGAACTTGCTTTTTCTATGTAATTTTGTTTGAGTGGACAACGACACTTGCAAGTCAAGAAAGCAGCAAGCTGACCTAGCTTCGGGTAAAATAAAACAGAAAGGCAGGGACCTTTACCTTATTCATGAGAGGTTTTGCTCTATGCTGTTTGTCGTTGCAGACATTTAACAAAAAACATGCAAAATATTTTTAAATTTGCAATACTTTTATGACGCGGAAGATGGATATTAATGAACCATCTGAATCATGAAGTCTAATAAAAATGTTTCATGTCCCTTTAACCTTTTGTGATAAAATAATATATTATGATCTGCTCTTATTACTAAATAAAATCAAGTAGGGAGATGTTACTCTACTTATGGTTTATGTTTCATCTTTGTCTCTCTGTCGTAGAGTTAATTACAAAGCAAGGGGACAAGTTATTATTTATACAGGATTGAAAGAAAGGAACACAGTCCCTAACTTTTCGACATAGAAGGAGCTGTCAAACATATAGGGATAAAAGAGAACAACAGAGATATTACATAATATATTTTGAATAGCAAAGAGTAATACTTCATTTGTTTATAATTGTTTTGAGTCATGTTTAACGCATGAAACAACTATTCCAGGAGATGATGTTCATAGTTGAAAAGCAAATACAAAAAAAAACCTCACAACATTTCTGCTCCTTCTTCCACGCAATACTCAAACTTCTAATAACCACCAAATAAGTCAATTATCAACCATGTTTTATTGGGAAATGCATAATCACGTGATTAATTAAATAAGCAAATCAAAAGTTAACAAACGTTTTCTACTCTCAATAACGAATCAAATTGGTCAATACTGGTGGAATTGGTGTTGCCGTAGTAGTTAGTGTTAGAGAAGAGAAAAAAAGGATTATAACATTCATGAGATGATGGGACGCACGTACCGCATAACTGGGATAAATATGACGCATGGAATATGTATAAGGCAACATAGTGACCTTTGACAATGCAAATAAACAGTGTTATAAGGATATCAAATCAATTGTCAAAAATTGTGACATTTTTTAGATTGTGTATTATAATTGACATACAATGGTTGTCACTTTCACTTCATGAACAATTGTCACATGAATAAATCCAAAAAGGATTAGACAATTTAATATTCAGATAATACATAATTAGTTAACATTTGTAAGAATAATATAATTAAATAAAATCTAGAAATGAAGTCTGATTCAATATAATCTTAAGCAGGAAAGGATAGTCTACAAAAAATAATACTGTCAGGATTTAGATAAAGCAGCAATTATAATCTCCTCTTTATTGATTTCCTATTATCATTGTTTGATTATTCTCTTGAACTGTTTTAATCTAAAAGGCCAGCCCATGATTTTAACACCTGTGTAGTATTAGTCTTGAAATAGCTGCAATCAAGAGAGGTCATGTTTACAAAATACTGTTACTAAACACTGCAAGGTTAAACACATGGTAGGAGAGTCGAAGACAAAGTAAGAGAGTGATATAAAAACACTTGGTGATTGAACTCTCTCACACAATTGCTTAAATTAGTAACCTACTAAGAAAAAGAAACATTCATATTGAAAGACAAATCTAAGAGCTGCTGTGCAGACTCAGTGCATAACAAATTTACCTTTGAGTAATTTTGGTAAAATAATCCAAAAACATGCAATACTACTCAAGGTAACTTGAGTGCTGCTTTAAGGAAATGTGGAGCATAAGACAGCAGGAACACCGAAACTTCAGGTGTAGCAAAGTTGGTGTAACAAAACAGGGACAGAATAGTGAGAGAAATTGCAAATAATACAGACAAAGGAGTAGAGGATACATTGCTAAACATTCATGATAAGTATCAAATACAAGTTTTCAAGAAAGAGTAATATCTGAAATATGGAAGCTGTTAAAAAGAGAAGTCAAATAGAAACACCTACTGCAGATTATTGACCAGGACCAACAGAGGAGGAGCAAGAGGACATCCGGTTGGGGGAGGAGCAGCTATGCGCAGCTCCAGAGCGGGTCTGCCTCGTGTGGAGAGACGCTAGTTCCAGCCCTCCTAACGTGACCCTAGGACCCAGCTAGGAGACCGGGTCAAGGATCCAGAGATCACCGTGCCGGGTGCCACCCTAAGTCCTCTACGGCTAAGGAGAGGGGAATGCCCCACAGGCTCAAAGCGAGTAAGCTAAGCGGGTAATACCGCAAACGAATAAAGTCCGGCAAGCAGGAAGGAGTAAAGGTGCAGGCCTGAATGAGAGGTCTGCTGCAGGGGTCATACGTACCAGTACTGCCTGGAGGCAATCAACTTGCAGTGTCCCTGTTAAGGAGGAGTGCTGCTCTCCAGAATATTGCAGCTTACAAAGGAGACCAAAGCTTTTGCAATTAGAGAGCGGCTGCCTTCAGCACTACATCAGAGAAGGATTTTTTCATCAAAACAGCATAGATCAGCCTAAGGGCCCAGACGCAAGACAGCGAACCTGAGGCTGGGGAAAAGGCTATACTCCATTTGACAAAGAAGCACAGGTGGTAAGGAACCTTGAGAATACCACCCAGGTAACATTTATCTTTGTACTTTAAAACTGTTAAATGGAAGCCTTATTGGGTTAACATTAATACCCCTGACTAATGGTGACATAAAACACTAAAAACTGCTAAGGAAGGAAAAAAAAAAAGGGGGTCTTCTTGCTTTTGAATATATTACTTCTGGACAGAAGGACATGACGGCTTGGGCAAACTAGCTCATTAAATTCCCCTTGAGGTCTCTGTTGGTCCCCATGAAGGCAGTAAATAACAGATAGAGTGGACATAGAGGAAAAAGGGGAAAAGAAGGGAAAACAAAGAAAAAGAAAAGAAGCAGTTTATTATTGTTGATATTTCCTGGCATATACTGTGATAAAAATGTAGAAAAAGGTTGTATGTCAAATGCTGAAAAGTGTTATCAATATTCACTGTGATAAGTACTGTGACATGCACACTGTAGGCAGATTAAGATGCATAGGCTATAAGAAATCTAGAGATCACCACCCAGGTAACATTTATTTGTGTTCTCTAATTCTGTTAAATTGAAGCCTTACTAGATTAAGATTATAACCTCTGATTAATAGTGGCATAAAACACTAAAAAACTGCCAGAGAGGGCCCCCTTTTTTGAACATATTACTTCTGGGAAGATAAGCTATATGTTAAAGGCTAAAAAGTGTTATTATTATTTGCAGTGATAGATATTGTACTGTGCATACTGTAGATAGATCATTTACTTATTAGTTGTATTCTACTTGGAAGACTAGCCTATAATAAATCCCTAGCTTAGTTTTTAGGGGATGGCCATATTGAAGTATAGCCCAATGTAAGAGATGCAAAACATCCAAGTCTTTAAAGGCATAAGGTCTTTTTTTTTTTTTTTTTTTTTTTTTCTTTTTCCCTTTTGGAATATTAGAATACACAGATATCTTAGTATAAATACTAAAAGGTTAACCCAGGTATAGGGCATAATAGGCCTCTGGCAGGATATTAAAATTAAGGTTAATGGAAAGAATTTGATTGAGTAGAAGAAAATGTATACACTGCTCCTATAAGGGATCTTATATAAAGCACAGTATATGCTTCACATAATTTTACACTTTTTTTTTTTTTTTTTTTTCTCACGTAAGGGTTTTTGAGGATAGTACAACAGGCGTATTGCCTGCTTAATGTGAGTTTCATATATATAGGTTGACAAATCACTAAATACACAGTGTTAAAGAAGGAAGGTAGAAGAATTTTTTTTTTTTTTTTTTTCAAGAGAACATATGGATAAATATATATCACAGCACAAGAATAAGTCTCCAGCTATGGCTGCTAGAAGTAGGGAAAAAAAAATAAAGGAAGCAGTGAATCTGTGTCAGAATCCATTAATGAGAGTGTTAACCAGTTTGACACACAGGCTCTAGTTAAGATGATGTCAGACATCTTTTTGCCTCAGTTTGACTTAATTAAGTCTGAGATATCAGGCTTGACAAACGAGGTGAGACAGTTCTCAAAAAGACTAACAGAGGTTGAACAACGAGTGTCAGATCTGGAGGATAGGGTTGAAGGTCAAGAGGCAAATATTGTGGATATAAGAAAGAATTATGATAAGTTACAACAAAAAGTAGATGAATTAGAAAATCGAGCACGCAGAAATAATATCAAAATAATAGGACTACCAGAAGATACACAATATAAGGACCTGAATGTATTCATGGCTGAAACTTTGCCCAATTTACCGGATATGCCCCCCGCAGACATACCCCTCACAGTAGAAAGAGCACACAGAATAGGAAATAGAAGGGAAGATAGCAACATAGACAGACCGAGACCGGTAATTACTAGATATCTCAATTTCCAAGATAAGGTGAAATTGTTACACTATTATAGGAAAAAGAGGGATTTAGTCATAGAAGGAAAAAGGATCCTTATATTCCAAGATTTCTCAGTAGAAGTATCTAATAAAAGGAGATTAATGTCGCCTCTGTGTACACAATTGATAAATAAGGGTTACAATGCCACATTAATATATCCAGCAAGAATACGTATTCAGGGCACCAAAGGGACAACAATTTTAGAAAACACTAAAGAGGCTGAAACATTCATGAGAGAGGAGGTGATATAAAAAGAGGTATACACAATAAGAAATTGACTTTTTGAACCTGTATGATAAAATGTATAGAAAAGGTAGAGTGCAAAGGGTGGATATGGGGGAGGGGGATTTTTCCTCTGTTACTTTTTTTTTTTTTTCTTTTTTTTTCTTTTTTTTTTTCTCTCTCTTTATATTTGGACGTTTCCACCTGGCCAGGTGATCTGAATAAAAATGACTAGTCAGATTAGATTTACCTCTTGGAACGTAGGAGGTTTTACCTCTCCGATAAAAAGGAAAGCTATTTTGGGACAATTAAAGGGTCTGAAGACCGACATTGCTCTTATCCAGGAGACACATCTAAAAGAAAAGGAATTAGTCAAATTGAAAACTAGCTGGGTGGGAGAAGTAATAGGCACCCCATGTAATAAAAGAAAGAAAGGGGTTGCAATTTTATTGAATAAAAAGTTACAATACACAGTTATATCCTCAGAGTTAGATACAGAAGCAAGATACATGATAGTAAAAATAGAGGTGGAGAAGAGAAGATTTACCATTTGCAATGTACACGGCCCCAATGACCACACCCCCACATTTTGGCTAAATCTCCAATCACAGTTACTGGAAAAAACAGAAGGGACTCTCATAATAAGGGGGGACTTTAATATGGCCCCCCAAACTCCTATTGACAGAATAAGAGAGGGATCAGCTAGAAAAAAAACTAGAAGAGATAAATTAGAGGCTAAATTACTTAGGAAATGTATGGTAAATCTTAACATAAAGGATATCTGGAGAGAGAGGAACCCGATAGACAAGGAATATACATGTGCCTCTAAGGCTCACAGGACGCTCTCAAGGATTGATATGTTTTTAATTTCGGAGAAATTATCAGGTTTAGATGTAGAAGTAGAGATAAAAGAAATAACAATATCAGACCATGCCCCACTAATCCTTAAAATTAGTATAAATAATGGCAACTCCCCCCTAAAAAGATTCCGATTCCCGAATTATCTGATTAATAATACAGATTTTAAAAATATGTTGGTAATAAAGTGGCAGGATTTTTGTATGAATAACTCAGAATACTTGGATAAGCCGGAGATATTCTGGGAAGCATCAAAAGCGGTAATTAGAGGCGAAGTTATTGCGTATATGTGTAAAAAAAAGATTAAACAAAGAAATAGAGAAAATGAAATGGTAAAGAGGCTAAGCTCAGCATACAATAGATATCTGGACGAGCCAAATAGGAACAATTGGCAGCAGTATGTAGAGGCTAAGGAGGCTAGAGACATATGGCTACTAGATAAAACTACACAACAAGAACTTAGAATGAGTGCAAAATTTTTTAGATTTGGGAATAAAGCAGGGAAGCTATTAGCAAACCTAGTCAAGAAATCGAAAGGACATAATCATATTAGCTCTATATCTACGAACGGTAAGACGGTTAATAAGACAGAAGATATTCTAAAGTTATTTACAGAATATTACCGGAAGATATATAGCCCAGGAGAACTAAACTTTGAAAGAAAAGCTGAATTTTGGACTAAACTAAAAAATGTAAAGCTTAAGGAAGCAGATAGTAAAAGAATCATCAGACCCATTTCAGATGAGGAGATTAGCAATGCTATTAAGAATTTAAAAAATAGTAAAGCATCTGGGCCAGATCTACTACCAAATGAATACTATAAAATATTATCAGAACATATAATTCCTATCTTATCTTCCCTGTTTAATTCATACCTTATTAAAGGGGAGGAAATGTCATCCCACTTCACGGCATCCTGGACCACTTTAATTTTAAAACCAAACAAAAATCCAATAACCATGGAATCATATAGACCCATATCTTTGTTAAACTCAGATTATAAAATTTTGACAAGCATTATCGCAAACAGACTTCAGGAGGTTTTGGAATCAGTAATTCATAATGATCAGACGGGTTTTATGAAAGGAAGAAATTCCTCTTCTAACTTGCGAAAAGTATTTTTGGTGTTAGATTATCTGAAAAATGCAAAACAAGAACAGAGAGGGAAAAAAAAAAGAAGAAAAAAGGTGAAGGAGGTGGAAAACTATCTAGTTTAGCAATAATCTCTTTAGACGCACAAAAAGCTTTCGACTCGGTGGAATGGGATCATCTTTTTACTTCACTGTTGGAATTCGGTTTCCCTGAGACAATAATTAATTTAGTTAAAAATATTTACAAAAAACCTTGCACTGCACTTTTAATAAATGGTCAGATATCAGAAAGTTTAACACTAGGCAGAGGTACCCGCCAGGGATGCCCCCTTTCACCCCTATTGTTTAACATTGTAATAGAATCACTTGCTATTATCTTAAGGGAGAAAATACAAGGGATTAAGGTGGGCAATTATGAATGTAAAGTTTCCCTATATGCAGACGATCTGTTATTGTATGTACGTAATCTTAAGGAAAATATTCCATTAATACTTGAAATAATTAAAGATTTTAGTTCTTTCTCAGGCTACAGGATCAATCTTTGTAAATCTGAAGTGATGGTAATCAAGGGAGATAAAGACATAAAATTGGAAAATTACTTTAAAATTGCCCAAGAAGGTATTAGATATTTAGGAATCTTGATTTCAACTAAAGAGGACACATGGTATAGTATGAATTATACACCATTATTAAAGAAAATAAAAGAAGATTTAAAAGCTTGGACCAAGCTACCTATTTCAATCTCTGGTAGAGTCAATCTCTTTAAAATGATCATCTTCCCGAAAATCTTATATTTAATCCAAAACATCCCGGTGATGATGTTGAAAAAAGACATAAGAGGAGTCTCATCAGCTGTAAGGCAATTTATTTGGAATAATAAGAGACCTAGAATATCATTAAACAAATTATACCTGCAGAGAGGTATGGGCGGATTAGCTCTACCAAATCTGGAATATTATAATTGGGTAATGTTAAGCCGAATAGTAGTGGAATGGATAACGGGGGCCGAGGCTGAGAAATTTTTTTTCAAACCGTACGATTTACTGAATATTATACACAATCAGTGGCAGAAACTTCCGGTTAACATTAGGAATACAAAAACCATAGCTAACCCGATAATAGCCTGGCAAAAACTTTGCAAAAAATTGGGCGTTGAATTTGGTATGTCCAAATATTTGTCTATACAGAATAACTTGGTATTTCCAGCAGGTATTCACTCGCCTTTATTTCAAAACTCGGAAGGAAAGGGGTTGAAATTTATCCACCAAATACTAGACACAGAAAGAAAGGTTGTTAAAACATTTGATGTGTTAAAAAGGGACTTTCTAATAGATAATAGAGATTTCTATGCTTATCTACAGGTCAGGCATTATGCGAACCAATTTATTAAGGAAAATGGATGGGACTGGGGGTGGGATAAGATTGAACCCTGGTTAAAAATGGTTAAACAAGGATTTTATTCAATCTCACCATGGTATAGAATTATTTTTGTCCAGGAAGGCCAAAACAATCTAAATAATTTAACTGACAAATGGGGACCCTACATTACAGGAATTAATGACCCCATTGAAAGATTAAGTAAGTCAATTTCGCAAGTATCAAAAATAACAATATCTGAAACTTGGAGAGAGGCACATTTAAAATTATTATACAGAACGTATTACACCCCTAAGAAAGGAGCAGATTGGGGTAATACACAGTTTAATAAATGTAATCCAAAACATCCCGGTGATGATGTTGAAAAAAGACATAAGAGGAGTCTCATCAGCTGTAAGGCAATTTATTTGGAATAATAAGAGACCTAGAATATCATTAAACAAATTATACCTGCAGAGAGGTATGGGCGGATTAGCTCTACCAAATCTGGAATATTATAATTGGGTAATGTTAAGCCGAATAGTAGTGGAATGGATAACGGGGGCCGAGGCTGAGAAATTTTTTTTCAAACCGTACGATTTACTGAATATTATACACAATCAGTGGCAGAAACTTCCGGTTAACATTAGGAATACAAAAACCATAGCTAACCCGATAATAGCCTGGCAAAAACTTTGCAAAAAATTGGGCGTTGAATTTGGTATGTCCAAATATTTGTCTATACAGAATAACTTGGTATTTCCAGCAGGTATTCACTCGCCTTTATTTCAAAACTCGGAAGGAAAGGGGTTGAAATTTATCCACCAAATACTAGACACAGAAAGAAAGGTTGTTAAAACATTTGATGTGTTAAAAAGGGACTTTCTAATAGATAATAGAGATTTCTATGCTTATCTACAGGTCAGGCATTATGCGAACCAATTTATTAAGGAAAATGGATGGGACTGGGGGTGGGATAAGATTGAACCCTGGTTAAAAATGGTTAAACAAGGATTTTATTCAATCTCACCATGGTATAGAATTATTTTTGTCCAGGAAGGCCAAAACAATCTAAATAATTTAACTGACAAATGGGGACCCTACATTACAGGAATTAATGACCCCATTGAAAGATTAAGTAAGTCAATTTCGCAAGTATCAAAAATAACAATATCTGAAACTTGGAGAGAGGCACATTTAAAATTATTATACAGAACGTATTACACCCCTAAGAAAGGAGCAGATTGGGGTAATACACAGTTTAATAAATGTCCAAAATGTAGTAAATACGCTGCTGACTTGATACATATGATCTGGGAATGTCCCTTAATTAGACAATTCTGGCTTAAAATCAAGTATTGGCTGGAGAAGATCTTAAAGAGACCCAGTAACATTGAGTTAGAACAAATACTGTTTCTTCCAAGATCTAAAGAATTAGGGAGAGATTGGAAATTTATATATATATCGGTACTAGCGGCGAGGAGAATAATTTTTAAAAACTGGAAAGATAATAAGAAACCTAGTTTTGTAGAATGGAAGAACTTTTTGATAAAACAGGCAGTTATTGAACAATATGATGTACAGAATATCGATGAGAATGCAAATATAGAATATATGAATAAATGGGGGAAACTGATACATTCACTGTCTGCTACTTTGCAGAAACAGTTCTTGTATTCTTATAGGAATTTAGAAGAACTCGAAGTTTAGATAGAGGCCAGTTGGGAACGGTTAACAAACAAATATATATATATATATATATATATATATTTTTTTTTTTTTTTTTCTTTTTTAGGTTTAGCTGTTGACATAGCTTGTCAACGGCATGGGATTAGGTGGAATTAAAAATCCAAAAATTATAAGATTAGAATACAGGATGAGTTTTATTTTTTATAGTATTGATTGAAGGGCGGTAAAAAGAACATAATGAATTATGCTCAGTTCATGAAGGGCCCTATGTTTTTCATTGATGTTTGAAAGTTGCAAAACACCCTGCGAGGTGGAATTATGACCGAAAATGAGTGGTCAGTAATTGTTTATCTGTCTTCTCTTTACTATATATAAAGGGTAAGAAACATCCTGCGAGATGAAAAGGAAGCCCGATTGAGTGGCATTACATTTATGTTTTTTGGATTATAAATAAAAATATATATATAAAAAAAAAAAAAAAACACCTACTGCAAAACCATTAAAGTTCAATAAAAGCATCACAACACAGCACAGAACAAAGCCAGAGAAAACAAAAGCATAAAGCAGAACACATCAGTACAAAACATAAGCAACCCATGCTGTACACAGAGGATATATACTGTATATAACAGTCAGATAAAACTGTGCAATGAACAAACAGGAAAATTGAGTGTAAAACCATTGGTCGAGTGACCTCTAACAAACACGTTTTCAAAATTTGAATAATCTTAAAGTTCAATCAATGTCTTGATTGAAAAAGCAATAAATTCTGCATGAATACATTACACAGTGAAAGTGGGGGCACCATTTAAGAAGTTTTGGGGCCCAATCATTTCAGACTTAGACAAGCAGTCTGAAACACTAGGAAAACATCATTACTAAATGGCATGCACATCAGACGTCTCTAAGAATAATTTACTAAAATAAGCAAACAAAAGATTCATCACATAAAATATATTAATTCAAATCTAAAACATAAAGAAATCAGGAGAGGAACTAGACATAAATTGAATTCATATAGGTGACGTATTACTAAATCCTATTATTTTATACCACCTTATACTTTAAAAAATAAATTGTTGAATAAAAAAATGTAGCACTGGCCAGTGTATTTGTAGGTAAGTCCATACGAGAGCTAAGAATATCGGTATTGTTAGTCGTGGTGCTAGCCGTATAGCTAGCTCATATTCATTCCTTTTGAATATCCGCAACTGAAAGACTCATTTAAGCCATCAGAAATGTTATATTATTACCCTGTTAGTGTCGCTTTGTCCCTTCTCACTATAGTGGCACAGTACCTTTTCTACAGACCCCTTTAGAAGCAGACGCCGATCCGGCTGTTACTTTTTGGTAGGCGGTCACGTGATCTGCAGTGATGTCACAGGGGGTAGCTGCTCCGAGCCCGTTGATTTTCTGGTTATCTCGAAGTGATCTAGAGCCTGAAACCATCGAGTTAAGAGGGATCACTCTGAGATAAACAAAAAATCCAAGGGATCGGAGCCACTACTCCCTGTGATGTCACTGCAGATCACGTGACCACCTACAGCAGACTGAGGACCGACTTCTAAAGAGTAACAGCCAGATTGGCATCTTCTTCTGAAGTGGTCCATAGAAAAGTTACTGTGCCGCTATGGTAAGAAGGGACATAACGACACTAACAGGGTAATACTATACCGTTTCTGACAGCTGAGATTAGCCTTCCAGTTGCGGATATTCAAAAGGAATTAATATGAGCTAGTTATACGGCTAATGCCACAACTAACACTACCAATATTCTTAGCTCTCTTATGGACTTGCCTATAAATACACTGGCCAGTGCTACATTTTTTATTTAACATTTTGACTATTTTTTAAAGTTTATGGTGGTATCAAATAATAAGATTTAGTAATACGCCACCTATATGAATTTAATTTATGTCTAGTTCCTCTCCTGATTTCTTTATGTTTTAGATTTTTATTGATATATTTTATGTGATGAATTTTAGCAAAATGATTTGCTTATTTTAGTATATTACATTCAGAGACGTCTGAGTGCACTCATTTAGTATTGACGTTTTCTATATGTTTTAAACATTAATAAATTGCAACTTTGTATCTTCAGCATTCATTTGCGCTCTCATTAACTGTCTCTATTTTCACTTTCTTCTCTATCCAGCATAGAAGGTGTTGGGTTTTTGAGTGGTTTGATACTAATTTAGTTAAGCTTAGCGCAAACCCATACTTCTCCAGTCTGAAACACTAGTTAGGTAACTGTAGTCTTAAGACTGCAGTTACATAGGCTCTCCATCACCTCAAAGCTTGCAGAGTTTAATCAGTCTGATCCAATCAGGATGATTAACAAACCCTGCTCTAGCGCAATTGGTTGAGCTACAGCAGGAGACAAGGCTGCACAAGCAATTGCTTGTGCAATGTTAAATGTGCATGCTGCCAACTCGCCTCAATGACGGATGTATGAGATTCAGGAGAGTGAAATTTGTCTACCCATCAATGAATAAATTGGGACCTATATCTGAAGATGATTTCTAAATCAACAGGGCAAGATTACAAGTCACGCAGCAAATCAGTTGCGAAAACACAGCGCACATTATGGCTTTTTCACATTTGGGGTTACACAACTATTACAAGTTGAGAAATAATTTATTTTGTGCACGTGTTAAGCCGCGTAATGCAAACAGCCAAATTGCATATAAATCCATGTTTGTTGGCTTTTTTTTTTCAAAACCCACAATCTCTTTGAGTCCTTATACTTTTTTGCGCAATGTTATTTTTAAAATAATTTTTATTAGACAGTGCTAATAGTGAGTGTAGCTTTACTTTGTAATGCATTTTGGAAGAGTTTCATAAAACTTTAATGTTGCAGAATACTGTTAAGTACAGTTCTTCGAGCACAGAAAGGATTGTTGTGTAAAAGGTGAATGCATGTGCACAAGACCATATAATGCGTGGAAAACCCATAAGGCGTGACTTATAATCTTGCCCATAGTGTGTTAAACCACCAGAGTATTGTTGCTTATAGTTTATATTAAAGTCATAATGATGTTTGTGAAAACAAATCTTTGGTTTATACCTTACAAATTCCAAAAAAGACTGAGGTCTATGGGATTTGGCACATTTCAGCATCTGACTTATTTGAGTAAAAGTGTAACACAAAAATATCTAGAATTGCACAAATATTTGTGTGTTGCCTTTTCACTTTAACAAATCCAGCACTGAAATAAGGGGAGTGACATGGAGCACACAATTAATGCAAAATGTCAGAATTTACTAGTGAAACTAATGCCGAAATTATGACATTTTGAAAGTCCCTAAGATATATATATATATATCGTTGAGCGGACAAAAATTGTGACTTCCTATTATGTACTATATTAGATATGAAGTAAATAAACTCAGGGACATTGTGCTGCCTAGGTACAAGAATAAAATGACACTTCCCCCAACTCTGGTGTATTAACAAACTGATCTCAGCAGGACTCATAAAGATATGACATTGTTCGATACAGACTGGTTAAGAAAGGAATGTTTCATGCCTACAGCCATTGCATCATGGTGTATACAATTGTTTCAACAATACAGCTAATTGCTTTGATTAACGTATGCCGTAAATTCATTTTTTTCTACTTTCTGAAAGTGTAGTAGATGAAGTTAGGTTTCCCTTTTCTATACTGAACTCACAAGACTAACCTATCCATTTTTTATATACAGTCATTAATACTTAAAGGTGCACACATACACACACAAACACATATAAATAATATCGATATAGAACACACATATAATAAACCTACATACATAATGATATATTGATAGACGGATATGTATTGTATATATATATCTAATGTTCAAAAGAGAGAACTCTCACCGTAATTTCAGCTGCCAGGGTGCCAAAAGTTTAATATAAGAATAGAAGGAGGCACTCACTGGTCTTTTTGAAAAGTGAATTTAATCTTTAAAGCGTGACGTTTCGGGGACACACTCCCCTACATACATATATACACAGTATTTCACAAAAGTGAGTATACCCCTCACATTTTTGTAAATATTTTATTATATCTTTTCATGTGACAACACTGAAGAAATGACACTTTGCTACAGTGTACAGCCTGTATAACAGTGTAAATTTGTTGTCCCCTCAAAATAACTCAACACCTAAACCATTGGCAACAAAAGTTAGTACACCCCTAAATGGAAATGTCCAAATTTGGGGCAATTAGCCATTTTCCTCCCCGGTGTCAAGTGACTCGTTAGTGTTACAAGGTCTCAGGTGTGAATGGGAAACAGATGTGTTAAATTTAGTTTTATCACTCTCACACTCTCTCATACTGGTCACTCACTTTACATTGAAGCAAAGTGTAATTTCTTCAGTGTTGTCACATGAAAAGATATAATAAAACATTTACAAAAATGGAAGGGGTGTACTCACTTTTGTAAGATACTGTATTCTGTATATATATATATATATATATATATATATATATATATATATATATATATGTAATCAGATAAACACAATGATATGTGATTAAGTAAACCTTCGGAATAGAAAAAAGTTCTAGTATCTTAATTGCTGTTCTTTTTCACAAATGGAGTAGTCTTATTAGAGTTCTACAGCATATCTATTCGTATATATAGATAGGTGAAAGGATGTCTCCTTACCAGATGTTACCCCAATCGTATGAGGTAAGGTTTGTTCAAATAGGGAGTATCTTTGTCTTGTCTTTAGTGACCACTGGTCCAGGTGTCACAGGTGTATAGGTCCAAACCAGAGGATCTTGTTTCCTTCTCAGGGTTCCGTCTCTATAGTATATATGGAAGTATGTACTTACTTCTTCATCAGAGGTAGTGGCACTACCTCTGATGAAGAAGTAAGTACATACTTCAAAATGCGTAAGGTGATACCTCAAAGTGTGACAGTGCAGTCTTCTGTTGTGACCGGCTTTCTTTGGACTTTTAAATCGCTACATTCCTCCCACTCCTGACACGTACACCGCAATTCCTATGCTCACTAGGGAATGACGGTCTGTGAGTATTTACATCAATCTAACACAGGGCATTGACTGCCCAAGATGCTACCTTTGCAATCACTCAGCACAGTCACCATTCCTATGTGAATTTGCAACTTACATTTGAATGGAGCTTTGATCCAATTAGCGATCGAACCTACAACTCCACGCTTATTTGGTTGTGTTTGTGAGCCACTTTTTTTTCATGCAGAATAAGGTTATATTTTTGATGCTTTACCAGAATATGTGTTTGTGATAGCCCACTTTGATATCTAATACAAAGGGCTTATTACACTTAACAGTCCCAATAAGGGCTCAAGCGAACATTGATAAGGATAATTTAAATCCAAACAAATATACTTGTTACTTGGACATTTTAACAGCAGGATAAGCAAATTATCCTCAGGATTCACTGTGTATATAACCACTATACATATCTCACCGTTTATCTACTACTCCTACTGGGGGACTATTGAAAAAGTGTACATACATTCCAGACATGCTTAAATCTTACCTCATTATGGATTGAGGTTCTATCATGTGAGTGTTTTTCCTACCTGATTGTATAATAAATCACCTTGGTTTTACAATATTACGCTATTTTTTCTTGCTTTCCTTTTTTCTATATCCGACTGCAAATATGAGGGTCTGAGAGATCCTAATCGAAGTACCATGCTCCCATGAGTCACTGAGACTCCAACTATCGGAAAAAGTTTCTACCGGGCAAAGACCATATATACTATAGAGACGGAACCCTGAGAAGGAAACAAGATCCTCTGGTTTGGACCTATACACCTGTGACACCTGGACCAGTGGTCACTAAAGACAAGACAAAGATACTCCCTATTTGAACAAACCTTACCTCATACGATTGGGGTAACATCTGGTAAGGAGACATCCTTTCACCTATCTATATATACAAATAGATATGCTGTAGAACTCTAATAAGACTACTCCATTTGTGAAAAAGAACAGCAATTAAGATACTAGAACTTTTTTCTATTCCGAAGGTTTACTTAATCACATATCATTGTGTTTATCTGATTACATATCATTGTGTTTTTTACTCTGAATTTTGCTGCGCTGCACTACCCAGATATATCCTTTCTCTTTAATTCATTGTTTTCACCCATTGTGTTAGGGGTACACAATTCGCCTGGTTCAGCTGCACAATACCACACATAAACACTGGATATCTACTGACATATTTGTTCAATCTACACTAGGTCACAGATATCCAATTCAATATTTACCACTAGACCCTATTGAGCACTGGTCACCTACTCCCTTGTTTTCTATATATATATATATATATATATATATATATATATATATATATATATATAAGAATAAACACTGCAGAAGGACAAGACCTGGTGGAGATCCGTGAAGTCCCACAGCAAAGAAAGCCAGCACACAAGATTTGGAAAATCACCCTCTTTTAATGCCAAAGTAGCATAACGTTTCTGCTCCCACTGGAGCCTTGGTCACATGCAGCAATTCACAAAGGAAAGTCAGGCATAAAATAACACCCACAAACAATCCTTTAAATACCCCCAACCACCATGCCGAATATAATGGCATACAGCTGTGTTAAATACTTATGTGTTTGGTGGTTTTTTGTATGTGAATCTGATTGGTGGGTGGGGGTATTTAAGGGATTGTTTGTGGGTGTTATTTTATGCCTGATTTTCCTTTGTGAATTGCTGCATGTGACCAAGGCTCCAGTGGGAGCTGAAACGTTATGCTACTTTGGCATTAAAAGAGGGTGATTTTCCAAATCTCATGTGCTGTCTTTCTTTGCTGTGGGACTTCACGGATCTCCACCAGGTCTTGACCTTCTGCAGTATTTATTCTTCTATATGTTTACTGACCGTGCACTGAGTGGTTATAACAGTTGGTGAGTGCTGATCTTTTTCTCTACTATATATATATAGGAATGTTTCAGCCCTCTGTGGCAAAAGGACTTAGAGTAGGACCAGTCGAATTGGGGCACCTTGTAAGCGGTGACTGGCTAAGCAAAATATGGCCATATTGTGTGACTAAGTTCCCAATATTATTTAAAAAAGAATAGTTGTCTCGATGTATATGCAGGCAATTTTTTTGCAGCAGAAAAAAATATGTTGTGCTTTTGAAAATGGATGTGCGCTGATACCTCTTTGTTTGTGCAATTACTGGGTCATATTGGCAGCACTTCCAGATGTTGATTTAAACTTTTTGTAAGGTGTGCTAAAAAAACAAATTTTGTATTTGTATTTAAAATTACCAGGGAGACTGACCATCTCCCATTGGTTTAAGCACCCCACCCAAGTTCAGGTGTGCTCATTACAGTGTTAAAGAGTTGTGAATAAAAAGCCAGGGAGTCTCATTCTATTATGAAGAGTAAAAGCAGGAATATTTCAGCCCTCTGTGGCAAAAGGACTTAGAGTAGGACCAGTCGAATTGGGGCACCTTGTAAGCGGTGACTGGCTAAGCAAAATATGGCCATATTGTGTGACTAAGTTCCCAATATTATTTAAAAAAAGAATAGTTGTCTCTTGATATATATGCAGGCAATTTTTTTGCAGCAGAAAAAATATGTTGTGCTTTTGAAAATGGATGTGCGCTGATACCTCTTTGTTTGTGTAATTACTGGGTCATATTGGCAGCACTCCCAGATGTTGATTTAAACTTTTTGTAAGGTGTGCTAAAAAACCAAATTTTGTATTTGTATTTAAAATTACCAGGGAGACTGACCATCTCCCATTGGTTTAAGCACCCCACCCAAGTTCAGGTGTGCTCATTACAGTGTTAAAGAGTTGTGAATAAAAAGCCAGGGAGTCTCATTCTATTATGAAGAGTAAAAGCAGGAATGTTTCAGCCCTCTGTGGCAAAAGGACTTAGAGTAGGACCAGTCGAATTGGGGCACCTTGTAAGCGGTGACTGGCTAAGCAAAATATGGCCATATTGTGTGACTAAGTTCCCAATATTATTTAAAAAAAATAGTTGTCTCTTGATGTATATGCAGGCAATTTTTTTGCAGCAGAAAAAATATGTTGTGCTTTTGAAAATGGATGTGCGCTGATACCTCTTTGTTTGTGTAATTACTGGGTCATATTGGCAGCACTCCCAGATGTTGATTTAAACTTTTTGTAAGGTGTGCTAAAAAAACAAATTTTGTATTTGTATTTAAAATTACCAGGGAGACTGACCACCTCCCATTGGTTTAAGCACCCCACCCAAGTTCAGGTGTGCTCATTACAGTGTTAAAGAGTTGTGAATAAAAAGCCAGGGAGTCTCATTCTATTATGAAGAGTAAAAGCAGGAATGTTTCAGCCCTCTGTGGCAAAAGGACTTAGAGTAAGACCAGTCGAATTGGGGTACCTTGTAAGCGGTGACTGGCTAAGCAAAATATGGCCATATTGTGTGACTAAGTTCCCAATATTATTTAAAAAAGAATAGTTGTCTCTTGATATATATGCAGGCAATTTTTTTGCAGCAGAAAAAATATGTTGTGCTTTTGAAAATGGATGTGCGCTGATACCTCTTTGTTTGTGTAATTACTGGGTCATATTGGCAGCACTCCCAGATGTTGATTTAAACTTTTTGTAAGGTGTGCTAAAAAAACAAATTTTGTATTTGTATTTAAAATTACCAGGGAGACTGACCATCTCCCATTGGTTTAAGCACCCCACCCAAGTTCAGGTGTGCTCATTGCAGTGTTAAAGAGTTGTGAATAAAAAGCCAGGGAGTCTCATTCTATTATGAAGAGAAAAAGAAGGAATGTTTCAGCCCTCTGTGGCAAAAGGACTTAGAGTAGAACCAGTCGAATTGGGGCACCTTGTAAGCGGTGACTGGCTAAGCAAAATATGGCCATATTGTGTGACTAAGTTCCCAATATTATTTAAAAAAGAATAGTTGTCTCTTGATGTATATGCAGGCAATTTTTTTGCAACAGAAAAAATATGTTGTGCTTTTGAAAATGGATGTGCGCTGATACCTCTTTGTTTGTGTAATTACTGGATCATATTGGCAGCACTCCCAGATGTTGATTTAAACTTTTTGTAAGGTGTGCTAAAAAAACAAATTTTGTATTTGTATTTAAAATTACCAGGGAGACTGACCATCTCCCATTGGTTTAAGCACCCCACCCAAGTTCAGGTGTGCTCATTACAGTGTTAAAGAGTTGTGAATAAAAAGCCAGGGAGTCTCATTCTATTATGAAGAGTAAAAGCAGGAATGTTTCAGCCTTCTGTGGCAAAAGGACTTAGAGTAGGACCAGTCGAATTGGGGAACCTTGTAAGCGGTGACTGGCTAAGCAAAATATGTCCATATTGTGTGACTAAGTTCCCAATATTATTTAAAAAAGAATAGTTGTCTCTTGATGTATATGCAGGCATTTTTTTGGCAGCAGAAAAAATATGTTGTGCTTTTGAAAATGGATGTGCGCTGATACCTCTTTGTGTAATTACTGGGTCATATTGGCAGCACTCCCAGATGTTGGTTTAAACTTTTTGTAAGGTGTGCTAAAAAAAGCAAATTTTGTATTTAAAATTAACAGGGAGACTGACCATCTCCCATTGGTTTAAGCACCCCACCCAAGTTCAGGTGTGCTCATTACAGTATTAAAGAGTTGTGAATAAAAAGCCAGGGAGTCTCATTCTATTATGAAGAATAAAAGCAGGAATGTTTCAGCCCTCTGTGACAAAAGGACTTAGAGTAGGACCAGTCAAATTGGGGCACCTTGTAAGCGGTGACTGGCTAAGCAAAATATGGCCATATTGTTTGACTTAGTTCCCAATATTATTTAAAAAAGAATAGTTGTCTCTTGATGTATATGCAGGCAATTTTTTTGCAGCAGAAAAAATATGTTGTGCTTTTGAAAATGGATGTGCGCTGATACCTCTTTGTTTGTGTAATTACTGGGTCATATTGGCAGCACTCCCAGATGTTGATTTAAACTTTTTGTAAGGTGTGCTAAAAAAACAAATTTTGTATTTGTATTTAAAATTACCAGGGAGACTGACCATCTCCCATTGGTTTAAGCACCCCACCCAAGTTCAGGTGTGCTCATTACAGTGTTAAAGAGTTGTGCATAAAAAGCCAGGGAGTCTCATTCTATTATGAAGAGTAAAAGCAGGAATGTTTCAGCCCTCTGTGGCAAAAGGACTTAGAGTAGGACCAGTCGAATTGGGGCACCTTGTAAGCGGTGACTGGCTAAGCAAAATATGGCCATATTGTGTGACTAAGTTCCCAATATTATTTAAAAAAGAATAGTTGTCTCTTGATGTATATGCAGGCAATTTTTTTGCAGCAGAAAAAATATGTTGTGCTTTTGAAAATGGATGTGCGCTGATACCTCTTTGTTTGTGTAATTACTGGGTCATATTGGCAGCACTCCCAGATGTTGATTAAAACTTTTTGTAAGGTGTGCTAAAAAAACAAATTTTGTATATATATATATATATATATATATATATATATATATATATATTATATCCTTATATAACCATATAGTAAACAGAATACTGAATAAAAGAAAATGTATTTGTTGTCTTTAAACACAACATCATTTGGGTTTGACACTGATTTGTAGTTACACTAAGTGCCTACAAACAGAGCATTTTGGAAACCATTTTGATAAATGATATATCCCTTCACAATTGGCCTGCAACAAAAGCAATGCCATTCTTAAGTGCCTCTAAATTACCCTGTACTATTAAGAAGTCATTTACGCTTCAGTGATGTTTTCTCTGATTCCAAAATTGTGTGCACTTAAAATGTATACCTTGTCTAAAACCATAATGAAAACATTATTCTCTTTCCTATACAAAACAAAAATAACGAAAAAAATGCACACGGCAAAACTGTTAAACATTTATAGCAGATACATCTGAAATATGTCATACTTATTGTATAGCTAAATAGCTTCTTCTTTTTTCTAAAGAAGGGCCGCTACAATTATAGTTTTTGTTGAAAACAAGGGGTAATATTTTGTGCATTAATGCCCATAAAAGCAATTGTTGAACCATAATAAAATAAAATAAAATATTGTGGCTTTAATAATTACTCTGCTGTACAATAGGGCACTTTCTTGTTCACTGTAATATTAGTGGTTCTATATTAGATGGTGACTTCCTTTCCTGTTTGCAAAACGTAGGGTTCCAAAGTGCTCATAGTCTGTATTCAAAATGTAATCCAAATGACAATTGTGTAATTCATGTATTAAACTTTTAAACTCTTCAATGTAAACAGAACTGTCATAAAAATTAGACAAACCTATTTGAACTGCTGAAAGAATTCCAGTAATAAAAGAGGAGCCATATAGGCTTAGTGGCTTAGTGGCAGTATTTAAAATTAAGCAAATCTTAAAATATTTTTTAAGTGAAAAGATCATTTTCACCACCTATCAATGGTTGCATGAAAAGTTTGTTGTTATCTAGCATTTTGTATAACATGCTATTCAAAATCAAGCAATTTTTCAAACTTTAAATACATTTGCTCCTAAACTCAATTCAAAAACATCTGTTTGGAAGGGTATAGAACAATTCAGTTTTTCATTTTCAAGCAGAACAGAAAAATGGAGGCAAGACACACAGTTATTATTTTATTATTATTCTTTATTTATAAAGTGCCAACAGATTCCGCAGCGCTGCCCATGGGTACAAGCATAACAGTACAATGGAGAAACAGTACGATAAGACAACATTTTATAGACAAAAACAGGGGGAATTGAGGGCCCTATTACCATGGGAACTTACAATCTAGATGTGTTATGCCTATTATCTCTTCTTATGAACTTGAGAACAAGGTCAAAACAAATTGAGACAATTTTTCTTTAATAAATTTTTTTATTTTGAAGCATTAACTTCGATACTCAGCTTGAAGATTAGCGCCCAGTAATCACATAGCCATGGTTTACTCAGGGGAGTTCATTTAAAACAATATATAAAAACATAAACGTCAAACAGTCATTCTGGGGTTAAGAGCAATCTTTGGGCCCTATTCAACAAACACTTAATGGACAAGGTTCGATGAAAAAGTTGCTTGTGCAACTCCACCCCCTGCCCACAAGCACCCAATCTTGCACGAGCAAGGGTTGTCAATTGACCCAGTCGGACTTTTCAAAGGTGATTGCAAACTATCATCTGAGAGCTTGAATATAGGTTAGGAAGGATCTGTCTGATTATCAGTGCTTCTTAACAATTGTCTGCAGGCTCAATCATGCAAGACTGCACCGAAGGAGCTCCAAAGCTGCATCCACAGAGCCCATATACAGAAACTTTATATACCTTAATAGCTTAACATTCACTATATAGACATATAGTGCATATATAAGGCTAGGCACTTATAGTATGTAAACTTTTTGTTTTATTAGTCTTCCCCTCCTTGTGAAGACTATCATTGGATGCTGACTATCCAATGATAAACAGACATTTTCCCTTAAACAGGGGCACTTTATTCATCAAAATTTACAAAGCAGCCGTTTTGATTAAAAACTTACCTTTTTTTCTTTGACAGCCAGAGCAGCTTCCCCCTTCTGGAACTCCTCTCTTCACACGTCAGCAATGACTAATCCGGCTTCCTACAATCATGGCTTTCCCCCCAGGGTAGTCATTGCCTGAGGTCATGCTGTGATTGGAGGAAGCCGGGTTAGTCATTGCTGACGTGTGAAGAGAGGATTTCCAGGAGGGGGAAGCTGCTCTGGCTGTGAAAAGATAAAAAAGGTAAGTTTTTAATCAAAACGGCTGCTTGGTAAACTTTGATGAATGAAAGTGCCCCTGTTTTTAATAGTATTTTTCAAAAACAGGATTTTATTCACCAAAGTTTACCTTCACTTTAAGTTGATTTTCATACTAACAGGAAATGTGCAACTGATGCCTAGTAGCAGATTTCTCACTTGCTTGAAAACTCTCACATCTATACGGTGAAAGGTAACACACCCCACAACACAGAAAGAAAACATGTCTGATGCACAAAATCCCTCACATAGTAGACTTTTATAGGGAGGTGGTATAAAAATCATATTAAATATTGCTTTTGCTCTAACCCAATGGTGTGTTAAGCAGAGGGTGACAAAGAAGACAAATTATAGTGTTATACTATATTATAGTACTAGGTTATAGTATACTGTGTTATACTATTAATAATAATAGATACATGTTATACTGTTAATAATAATGTTTACTTTGGGCTAGATTACAAGTGAGGCACACATTTTGTGACGTTTTTTTTAATTGCGCTCATATTACAAATTGATTTACACTAGAATCCTTACAGCGATCTCAGAGCTGTAGTTAAAGGGACACTGAACCCAAATGTTTTCTTTTGTAATTCAGAAAGAGCATGCGATTTTAAGCAACTTTCTAATTTACTCCTATTATCAATTTTTCTTCGTTCTCTTGCTATCATTATTTGAAAAAGAAGGCATCTAAGTTTTTTTTTGGTATCAGTACTCTGGACAGCACTTTTTTATTGGTGGATGAATTTATCCACCAATCAGCAAGGACAACCCAGGTTGTTCACCAAAAATGGGCCGGCATCTAAACTTACATTCTTGCATTTCAAATAAAGATACCAAGAGAATGAAGAAAATTCGATAATAGGAGTAAATTAGAAAGTTGCTTAAAATGTCATGCTCAATCTGAATCACGAAAGAAAATTTTTGGGTACAGTGTTCCTTTAACAGTTTTCTGAAAATAAAAGGTGTCACAAAAACACATAAAAAATACATTATAAAGTACATTTACACTCATAATAATACTGTCTAATAAAAAATATTAAAAATAATAAAATGCGGGCGGAGCCTGGCCACGAATGCTGATGGCTGCACACTGAAAGTGCTCTGATACCCATGCACTCTCATCATAAGGCCAAATACAGCAAAAAACATTAATTTATGTCTAAAAGAGATCCATTGACTCAGGATACTAGAGTACACCAATAATGAAGCTCAAACTGAAGTAAGACCCGAGCGGAGAGCGAGACACAGGGCGAGGCCTGCAGGACAGAAGAATCAGAGCCGCGGCCTCTTAAATCTTGCGCTCCCGACATAGAACAGCGCAACACAGCAGTATAATCTGTCCGCAACGGATATACCGGAGCTTCGGGAGGCTATTAAGGTTGGCGTGCAACACTCCTTAGCCCACAGACTGACCGGAGCGGATCTCACCGGAACGTGATCGACGGTGTCCATCCACCCCAGTAAACTGCAGGGGCACGTTGACACCACTGGCCAACAAAAGTAGGTTAGGCTCAGGCCGCCACAAGAAGAAACGACCCGCCAAGGGAGAAGGACCCGGGTCTGATAAGCGGTGAGTTGCGCCATTAGGCACAAATTCCATCTGGGCCTTAAATTTAGTATAAGGGCACATATATAAGTGATTGGAAAGCAAAGGCAACAGACATAAGGCATACCTACACGTTAGGCTGAAAAGGGCTATTGGGACATATCAGAGTTTACCGGATGGCCAGGAAATAACAGACCCCTATAGGCCTGTGCTTGAACTCACCACGCTTTCTTTTTTATCTATATTGCCAATTTTAAGCCTCTCTCACCTTTGCAATCCCCACATATATTTAATAAATTGGCAATACCCAGGGCTTTTAGCAAAGCACAAACAGTAAACTATAATAACATGTCAACAAAAAGAGGCCCCAAACCTCAGAAAACTTTACAATTAACAAACATGGAAAGCTATCTAATATCAACAGACTCAGGACAGGGTTCACAAAAAGATCCCCCAGACCAATCTAACACGCAAGAAACTGCCCACCCTTCTAATTATGACCCTAAACAAAATGGTTTTGTCACAAAAGAAGATATCAGACACCTGTCTTCTAAAAATAACATAAAAGCAGCCATATTGGAAATGAGAAACATGTTTGGGGAACTTAAAAAAGATATCGCCAACATAGACCATAGGGTCACACTAGTAGAGGAGTCACAAGAAGCCCTGTGTTCAGATGTGCAACAAAATTCTAGCTGTATGTAGTCACAGGAAACCACTATCATTAATCTAAATGAAATAATTGAAGATCTAGAAAATAGGAATAACCTAAGGGTCAGTGGTGTTCCGGAGACTGTAGCCCCAACAGAAATTAACGACTATATACAGAGACTCTTTAAATGCATTAAAAACAGCCCTGGGGATGATGATATACATATCGAAAGGGCCCACAAAGCCCTAAGGCCAAAACCACCAGCAAGAGCCCCACCTAGAGACATTATTATTTAGCTCCTGTCTTATAGGGACAGGGAGGACATACTCCGGCACACCAGAAACAAGCAACCGCTCATGCATGAAGGAGTGGAGATTCAAATATACACAGACCTATGCCCCGCAACTCTGCAAAAGAGGAGGGAAATGCGCTTTCTTACAATGGGCCTCAAAGATCAAAGGATCCCTTATAGATGGGGCTTTCCAACCTGCCTAATAGCATCTAAGGATGGTGCCACAGCCACATACCGCACGATAGCTGATCTTACAACCTTCAATCAAACCCTTGGAATACGGATCAGGCCTTTGGGCCCTGCAGCAGAACCAGTGCCCATAAGAGAAAATCACAGAGCACTAGAAGACCCCCATGGCAGAGGGCCCCCTTGAGTCCATTACTACCAGCACATGGTCAGAACTGCTAAATTTGTTGTGAACTGTACGCAGCGTATGCAACGTTCAGGACCATGCTTTTCTCACATGACAGCTAAGTGCACAAAATCATACTGTTTATCTGCTTTTTATTTTTATTTTTTTATGTTTGTTCGCACACTTTTGGATGTGACTTATATTTCAGGTCTGGTTTCATTGCTTAATAGTTAAATGTTTAGCTTGCTGTAGTTCCGTTTACCTGTAAACACTGGGACCTGATGTAAGAAAATGGTTGATCCTCCATATAGAGACAGATTAATGCATTTGCCATATATAGGTGAGAGATGGATAAGCCCAGAACCCCAGTGAACTGGATACCCTTAGAGCTATGTTGTAGCGGAAACTTTTATACTACAGACTGCAAATTTAAAGCACTCACTGTTACTGTTTTACTTAAGTTATTGATGGTTAAATGTACATGATAGCTTGTAATGTCACATGTTCTTGTCGTATGATAGCTAAGCACATGGAAATCTTGCTCTCTATTGCCTGTAAAATACTAGTAAGGGCTCATGTTCCAGATCTGTCCTAGAGAGCCTGCTGTTGAGACACAGAATATTAAGGCTGCACTCACTTATAGAAACCAAAATTAGAAGTAAAGACAGGCCTAACCCCACCCTTATATGGCGGATTACATTTACCATTTCAACATGAGCTACAGACATGATAAGGGTTTGGGTGGAATACAATTATACTGATATTACAAACCCTATAGAGCTAACTGCACTATTAAACCAGTTGTTGTCAATATTTGAACTGAGCTACTGTATGATAGCGGAGGTCAGTGGCTTATATAGATACTCCGCAGTTTACGATACATATAAAGCGGCCCATGGGATTAAATAATTTCACACAGGCATTGCCCGTAAACTTAGAGCTGCAGGTGCATACTTGTATAATGCTGTTGCCCTCTAGTAGGACACCTTAGCTCCTGTAGAGATATAATACTATAGCCTCATGATAGAGTCAACTATAACCCCCAGGTGATATTGGGGACTTTTTAAAACAAAACAAAGGTGCAACATAACATGCCCTATCTATAGCACTAATGGAAGTCTCCCTGTGTCACTAACTAACACGTAGCGTTATCTCAAAAGAAAATAGTAACTCACTCATGAGTCAGCCAAAAACACTTAAGGTCAATGAAAGTTAGAAAAAATTAATAAGTGAAACAAAGACAATGACAGCTAAGTGCACAAAATCATACTGTTCTATCTGCTTTTTCTTTTTCTTTTTTATGATTGTTCGCACACTTTGGATGTGACTTATGCTTCAGGTCTGGTTTTATTGCTTAATAGTTAAATGTTTAGCTTGCTATAGTTCCGTTTGTCTGTAAACACTGGGACCTGATGTAAGAAAATGGTTGATGCTCAATATAGAGACAGATTAATGCATTTGCCATATATAGGCGAGAGATGGATAAGCCCAGAACCCCAGTGAACTGGATACCCTTAGGGCTATGTTGTAGCGGCAACTTTCATACTACGGACTGCAAATTTAAAGCACTTACTGTTACTGTTTTACTTAAGTTATTGATGGTTAAATGTACATGATAGCTTGTAATGTCAAATGTTCTTATTGTATGATAGCTAAGCACGTGGAAATCTTGCTCTCTATTGCCTGTAAAATACTAATAAGGGCTCATGTTCCAGATCTGTCCTAGAGAGCCTACTGTTGAGACACAGAATATTAAGGCTGTACTCACTTATAGAAACCAAAAATAGAAGTAAAGACAGGCCAAACCCCACCCTTATATGGCGGATTACCTTTACCATTTCAATATGAGCTATAGACATGATCAGGGTTTGGGTGGAATACAAAATGCCATGATTGATATTACAAACCCTATAGAGCTAACTGCACTATTAGAACACTTGTTGTCACTATTTGCACTGAGCTACTGTATGATAGTGGAGATCAGTGGCTTATAGGATACTCCGCAGCTTAAGATACATATAAAGCGGCCCATGGGATTAAATCATTTCACAAACGTAGAGCTACAGGTACATACATGTATAATGCTGTTGCCCTCTAGTAGGACACCTTAGCTCCTGTAGAGATATAATACTATAGCCACATGATAGAGTCAACTATAACCCCCAGGTGATATTGGGGACTTTTTAAAACAAAACAAAGGTACAACATAACACCCCCTATCTATAGCACTAAGGGAAGTCACCCTGTGTCACTAACTGACACGTAGCGTTATCTCAAAAGAAAATAGTAGCTCACTCATGAGTCAGCCAAAAACACTTAAAGGTCAATGAAAGTTAGAAAAATTAATAAGTAAAACAAAGACAATGTTATAGGTTATTTATATTGATTGCTGTGTTTGCCTACAAGTTATAATGTTAATATAAATAATTTTTTTGCTGACAGTGTAGGGGTTACTACCCCCGTTGTTAGACTATCTTCACACTAGTCTAGTAGAGTTTAACTCTACATTTAACCTTTCCTTTTTCTTCTCGCACTTCTTTAACCTATACTGTTTATCCTCATCTATTAGGGAACTTTGCTTCCCTTTCCTCTTGTTCATTCTTCTAGCTTTTGCCCCCTGCTTGTTTCTTTCACTCACTGACCGAATAAGGTCACCTTTATAAGTTAATCTCTTCCCCCCATTTCCCTACTTTCTCTATATCTCCCCCCCTTCCTTTTTAACCTTCCTTCACCCCCCCTTTTTTTTTTTCTTCCTCTTCTTTACCCTAATATCCCCTCGCTCCTCGTTTAGTCACCGTGTAAATACCCTTCCCTATTCATTCCTTCTTCCTTTGACTTGAGCAGCCTTGGGCCACCAACTAGCACAATGAGAGGCATGCGTGACCGCACCATAGACCTGATCACGATAAATGTTAAGGGATTTAATAGCCCTGGGAAAAGATCAATTGTCACTAGAGATTTACATAGAATGGGGGGAGATGTTTTATGCCTCCAGGAGACTCACTTCTCTAGATCCAGAGAACCTAAATGGTATAATCAGCAATTTCCAACAGCGTATTTCGCCTCCAGCCCCATAAAAAAAAATGGGGTGGGGATCCTTTTTCGGGCTGATGTGCCTTTCCGGATGGAGCAAACCATAAAAGACCCGGAGGGCAGGTACTTGATCCTAACTGGCACCTTATATGGCAATCATGTAACGCTTGTCAACGCGTACTTCCCGAACACAGCGCAAGATACTTTCTTTAAAAAATTAGCAAATTAAATCCTAGAGGCCCAAAGGTTTTTTGGTAGTGATTTTAATGTTTCATTCTGCCCCATACTAGACACCTCTGATGGGCTATCTAGCACTAAACACAAAGTAGTCAAGCAGATATCTAAATATCTTAGAGATCTGGTTCTTCACGATGTCTGGCGCACAATGCATCCAAACACCAAAAACTATTCCTTTTACTCCCATCCCCATGGGAAATACACCAGAATCGACTACATCTTTACATATTCTGCAGGGCTTTCTAGCGTCACTGGCAGCAGTATAGGTCAGATTACCTGGTCTGACCACGCTCCAGTGAAGTGTACCACCAAATGGCCAGAGATGCCGATTACTCCATTTATATGGCACTTGGACGAGTCCCTACTGGGCGAGCCTCTGCTAAGACAGAAACTGGATAGCACCATTGATGAATACTTTCACAATAATTCAGGAGGCGGCCTGGCAGAGACGACAGTGTGGGAAGCAAATAAATGTGTTTTAAGGGGAGAACTGATTAGACATGTGTCCGCACTCCGTCGGGAACAGAAATCTCGCTATATTGTACTACTCGGAAAAGTGTCACAAGTTGAAGCCGCGCACAAAGAGCAGCCGACTGACAGAGCACTACAGGCTGAGCTCGCTGAAGCAAGGTCGGCCCTAATGCAACATCTTCAGAAGGAGCAACAACTTAAAGCCCTTCGGTTAAGACAATGTTACTTCGAACAGGGCAACAGGGCAGGAAAGCTCCTTGCACGAGCTCTGGCACGCCAGATACTTAAAACTTACGTATACAAAGTTATAGACCAACAGGGCGAGACACACAGAGAAGGATCTGCTGTGGCAGACACATTCGGTAGCTTCTATGAAGCCCTATACAACCTACACCCTGGTGAGCTGGAGGAACGGGACCAAACTCCTGGTAATAACCAGGAAAATGCTATTGTTAACTATTTACAGGGAGTAGATGTGCCCTGTCTGACTCAGGAGGAGGCGGAGCAACTTGAAGCACCATTCACTATAGAAGAGATCCAGCGAGCGATTAAGCTCCTTCCGGGAGGCAAAAGCCCGGGGCCAGATGGATTTGGCATGCGTTACTACAAAACATTCCGAGACAAGCTGGTGCCACATTTACTTACGGTATTTAACCAATTGTCAGGAGACTCTGCCCTACCAAGCTCTATGCTTGAAGCGCATATCTCAGTTATACATAAACCCCAGAAACCTGAGAATCTACCCAGCAGCTACAGACCTATCTCGCTCCTTAATTTGGACGTCAAAATCCTAGCAAAAATGATAGCTAACCATCTTGCTAAGCTATTGCCACAACTGATCTCTACCAATCAAGTGGGATTTGTCCCGGGCAGAGAAGCCCGAGACAATACCCTTAGAGTACTACAACTGATTTCTTACGCAGATCATAACTCAGCTCAGTTGGCGCTTGTATCCACGGACGCTGAGAAAGCGTTCGATCGGGTGAATTGGTTATTTATGCGGCACACATTGGCAAAACTAGGATTCGGTAATGGCATTATCAGTACGATTTTCGCGTTATATTTGACGCCAAGCGCTAAAGTACGTGTTAATAGCATGCTCTCGAAGCCTTTCCAGATCTCCAACGGGACGAGGCAGGGGTGTCCCCTGTCACCCTTGTTATTCACCTTGGTAATTGAGACTCTAGCCTGTAGGGTTCGTAGTAACCCTGATATAAGGGGACTGGTAGTAGGACACAAAGAGCATAAGTTGGCCATGTATGCGGACGACGTCCTAGTGATGCTATCGGATGTGTCCACCTCGCTTCCAGCCCTTTTGATGGAGTTTGCAGACTTTGGACGGGTTTCAAACTTCCAGCTTAACTTGTCCAAGTCCGAAATCATGAATATATCTGTATCAGCTGACGCTTTTAGCGAAGCATGTGATAACTGTCCACTTAGTGTTGTGAAACATCGCTTGAAGTATCTCGGGATCTTCCTGACCCCGATAATCTCTGACATAGTTGATATGAACTACAAGCTGATTAGAGATACAGTGACAGATGATATGACCAGGTGGAAAAACAAATCCATCTTGTGGATGGGCCGCATCCATGCGGTCAAAATGAATATCCTACCAAGGATACTCTATATCATGCAGGCGCTCCCTCTCGCATCGACACTACCCTTCATCCATCAGATCCAATCAGAGATGGAGGTGTATATCTGGAAGGATATAAAACCAAGAATTAAGAAAAAAAAATGTACCTACCCAGAGATAGGGGGGGTGCGGGAGTCCCCCTATTAAAGATATACTTTAAAGCAATTATTGTTCAGAGGCTGGTCCATTGGTGCCACAACAAATTGGATAAAGCTTGGGTAGAGCTGGACCGAGAAATTCTACAGAGAGGAAATGTAGGCGCACTTGCATGGATATTGGCAGAAAATCGACCGCCGTCGATCCAACAATACCCCTTATTAAATTATGTGTTCTGCATATGGGATTCATTGATCAAACAAGACAAATGCATCTCTTCTATTCCTTCACCGGTAACTCCGGTGTTCGATAACCCAGAAAACGCCTTAGCAAATAGAGCAGAACCCAGGAGAAATACGTACACACTGGCAGAGGCCGCTATATCTACTGCTTTTCATCAAGGCAAGATACAGACCCAGGAAAAGCTATTGGAGTGGGATGCATGGCTGTTCTCCTCTTGGTTTAGAGTGGCAAAACTCCATCATTATGTGAATGGATATAAAGATAAATCCCTCTTTACGAGAGAAAAGACATCACTGGAGCACATTTGCACAATAGCCCAAGTACCTGGTCACTTGATATCTCGTCTCTATAAACTGTTACTCACAAGCAGTGATGAGCTCCTGCCCTCTTACACAAACGCATGGTGTACAGACCTTAACTTAGATATTGCCTAAAAAGACTGGTTACAGATCTTTAATAGAGCAAAGAAGGCCTCGGACTCAATGAGACTGCAGGAGATGCATTTTAAATTCTTAAGTCGGTGGTATCTGACGCCGCAGAGGGTATGTAAAATTTACCCACAAATGAATGGGGACTGTTGGAGGGGCTGTGGAGAGACCGGTTCAATAATGCATATCTGGTGGACGTGTCCGCGGATACAGGAGTTCTGGGCAAGAATTTTTGCCGAAAGCAGCCAGCCTCTCGGGGTAATATTGCCCCCAAACCCGAGCAATATGATATACTATGCCCTCCCCAAGCTGGCGGTGGAAGCGAAACATAAACTGTTTCTACTGATGCTAAATGGCGCTAAGAGCCTAATTCCAAAGTACTGGAAGTCTGTTAATGTACCAAGCCTGAATGAATGGAAACATGGGGTCAGAGACCTGCTTGATCTGGAGAGGTTTCACTACCTCAAAACTGGAAAACTTGCTCTACATGAACATATGTTAATGATTTGGGAAGGCAAAGATATATGAAGGCCTTGAAAGATCTAAACTAATTGACTGGCCTGAGGTGGGGTATCCTGGAGGTATACATGACGGGCTGTTTCTGGGGGGTTGTGGCGACCTGGAGGACCTTGAGACTATAGCACTGGAATTATTCCAGTGTTAGGAATTGACTGCCTATAATGCTAATCACCTCCCCCTTGTGCTCCTGCCCTCACAGAACCTTCCTACAACATTCCCTCCACATGCTTCCCCTTCTTAGCCCCCCCTTTTTTTTTTTTCTCCTCTCTCCCTAACCTCCCTTCCCTTCCTCCTACACTCTTTCTAACTCTTCTTCTTGCTTCTTCTTCTCTTTTGTTACCTATAAAGGGTATGACTGAATACCCATGAGAATTTTATACCATGACCAATAGATATAATATACAGATATACTGTTTAATACTACACTAATGAATGAGAACAGTGTACCAGAGATATGATGCTGAATCACTATGAGAGAATTGTCTTCATTGCATTGTGTGCATAATCTAATACTTCTGTAACACTTGATTTGAAATTACTGTTGATTTTTCATTGTTTGTCTTCCAATACTGGTCACTCAATAAAGCTTTACTTCAAAAAATAAATAAATAAATAAATTGCATAACAAAGTTATAAGGCCTCAAATATATGCTAGAAAAATAAATGCAGGCAAAAGGCTTTAACATTGAGATATATGCATATGCATGTCTAATATACAAATGTGTATATATATATATATATATATATATATATATAGATAGATAGATAGATAGATAGATAGATAGATAGATAGAGATATATATATATATATATATATATATATATATAGATATAGACATATGTGTGTGTACATAAGTATTAATGCATTTATATGTGTATATATGTGTTTACAGACATACAGTATATACACATATAAAACATTATTATATATGTACAAACATATAGACATATATAAGTGCATTGAGCCTTATCCCATAAAGTAGATGAAAACATGTAAAATAATATTTATGCAATATTCATATTTAATAAAGGTTTTAACTATGTTTTTACTGTAAATATTTCACATTCCAATTTTCTGCACATAGCAGAATATGTTCTATGTATTTATGCATACATATTCCTATTTATATGTGTATATATCTATACCTATGTATAATCATCTATTTTCATGTTGGGTATGCTCATATTAAAGTGTGTGATCATTTTTGCACATATGACAGTATGCGGTCATGTATGTGCATATTACAGTATGCAATCATTTTTGCGCATATTACAGTATGCAATCATATTTGTGAATATTACAGTATGCGATCGGGTATTCACATATTACAAATAAACATGTTAAAAAACATTGGAATATGAAATATTTATAATTTTATGTAGGATTTGGGCTGAAAATATTTTATAGTGTTTGCAGGAGAGAGTGGGTTTTGGTTACCGCTGGAGAAAAAAAATGTATACTTTCAACTTTTAATACGAGCACAAGCCAACTAGCACAAAAATGGAAATCCTAGCAGTGTTTTCACTATAGCAAAAACGCCTAATCCGGCTACACTTGTAATCTAGCACTTTATGTCTTAAAAAGAGCTACATTTTACAGCTATAGTTTAGATTGCACTTAAAGGGACACTAAACGTTTGCAAAGACTTGTTTTAAATTGCTATATCCATCTTTAATAATGATATTTCTAACAGGCTTTACTTATCTTATTATTAGCATTCTCCAAATATTCATCTGCTAAAATGAATTGTTTTCCAAACCCACCGTTAGAAGCTGTATTCTGTATAACGAATTGTTCACGATAACCTGAGTTATCAATATGGCCGTTTTCGTCTGTAATGCGCATGTGCGATCTATGTAACGCATCCTCATTTACGTCACCGTCCTCTGAAGCATCAGACCGTCTGAATCGATACTCGCAAAAACAGATGTGACAGTGGTCTAGAACAGGTAAGATCGTAACGCTGCACTGCAAGAATTCCCCTTGCAATAACGAGCAGTAAATGTAATTAATTATTTCAATGGATGACTAATTATGAATATGCGCATGCACGAAACGCCGGATTGAATTGCGCATGCGCCGGGTGACGAAACAATGCGTTAATCACATGCATGATAACGCATTGTGATTGGACACACGATTTTGTAATGAAGGCAGACTAGAAGGGGGTTTGGCTTGGATGACGTTTTTTCTCAAATAAAATATATAGTTTTATTACGCTGATAATGCTCGTTTTAACTTAAAAATAGGTACGTTTTTATTGTTATGCTATGTAGATTGGTTTTTGATCATGTAATTAGAGTAAAAAAATTTAACTTTTGGAATCCTTTAAACATATACAGGTAGCCCTCAGTTTACGCTGGGGTTAGGTTCCAGAAGGAATGGTTGTAAATTGAAACCCAGTTTATAATGTAAGTCAATGGGAAGTGAGGGAGATAGGTTCCAGGCCCCTCTCAAAATTGTCATAAGTAACACCCAATACATTATTTTTAAAGCTTTTAATTTAAGACTGTAAATGCTAAACAGCATTATAAACCTAATAAAATAATCACACAACACAGACTTCACTTGCATTTTTCGGAAAACAGTTCTTTCTATGCATTCCAATCTGGACGGATTTATAGAAAGGAAGGTCTTGTTCCTTTGAAATTTGCTCAATAGCTCAGGTCTGGTTAAACTGATTAATTTCAGCTTGCTTTGCTTTGCTGCAACACAAGCGGACAGCTCCACCTACTGGCTATTTTAATAAATGCACTGCTTCTCAATAGCAGTCACATGACTGAAAAAAAAGATTTTTATTCTGAAACGGTGTAAATTGAACCGTTGTAAAACGAGGACCACCTGTAAATATGCACACTTTAGTTGCAAAATTTCAGTGATTTAGCTGTAACACCTATTCCTAAAAATGTAATATCCTAAAAAGATTGTTCCTTGGTATAGAATGTAATTTGTGCTATAAATAAAGTTAAAGTAATCAAATCTAAGTAATTATCTAGCATTGCAGTAAAAATACATACAATTACATAAATTTGCAAAAAAAGTGCTGAGTTAGTTGTAAGCAGATGCACCTTAATAAAATGCTCTAGGTATTAACTCCTGTCAAGGGGTTAAACACAAAGTTAAAGTAAGTTTAGAGGGACATAAAACCCAAAAATGTAGTTCACGATTCAGATAGATCATACAATTTTAAACAACTTTCCAATTTACTTGTATAATGAAAATGTCTTTGTTTTCTTGTTATCCTTTGTTGAAAAGCAATACGGTAAGTTTAGAAGTGTGCGCATGCCTGTAGCACTATATGACAGCAGTTTTGCAACAATGTTATACATTAGCAAGAACACTAGATGGCAGCACTATTCCTGCCCTATAGTGCTCCACACATGTGCATGTTACTTACCTAGGTATTTCTTCAACAAAGAATAACATGAGAACAAAGCAAATTTGATAATAGAAGTAAATTGGAAACTTTTCTAAAATCTTAGTCTCTATCTGAATCATGAAAGAAAATGTTTGGGTTTCTTGTTCCTTTAAGAGCAGCAATGCACTATTGGGATTAGCTGACAATATCTGGTCAGCCAATGACGAGAGGCATATGTATGCAGCCAGCCAATAAGCAGCTAGCTCCCAGTAGTGCACTGCAGCTCCTGAGCCTACTTAGGTATGATTTTCAACAAATAATACAAAGAGAACAAAGTAAATTTGATGAAATAAACAAATTGAAACATTTCTTCTCAAAACCATGAAAGATTATTGACTCCCTTCAAAATATGTATTTAGTTTATTAATGAAAATTAACCTCTTAAGGACATATGATGGAATATTTCCGTCATAAAACAATTGAGCAAACTGAAAGCTGTGTCCTTAAAGGGTTAATAAAATATATATATTTATGTATGCATTTCTGTAAAAATCAAAATAACAAAAAACCCAAAACAAAACCTGGTATATCTATATGGTCCTGCTTTTTTATATTACAATCAGTCAAATAGATTTTGTGTGTAATCAAACTGCAAAGGACATACACATTTATTGTACCAAAACATTTGCTTTGACACAGATTGGATATTTTAGACTTTCAGACAATTCAAAATCATTTCCACTAGAATGAGCAGCTCACAAATTAAATGAAAAAATGGATGCACGAGTCAATTACAATAGAAAGTCACTGTTATCTCTGATGCAATAATTTGTTTTGTCCATACTGAAAATGACCAGGTATTGTAGTCAACTGACCTGAAACAAACAAGAGGTATTTTTTTTCAGTATTTTTCCCCGAATGAAAATGATTTTTCAAACACAGAAGTCGTTCACATTGTATCTAGTCTAGCTTGAAATATGAGTAAATCATTGTAGTAATTTTTTTGTAAAGCTTTATTTTCCATTCTTTTGCCTTTTCACATTTTTTTTTATAGATTTTAAATCTATTCTGCTGATTTGACTTTACTATAAATTGGTTTAAAGACTTACTTTTTTTTTATAGGATTTAATAGCTTGAATATAAAAATTCTAACTATAATTGAAATTGTTTAAAATTTTATGGTACATGGAAACAAATATAGATGCATAGCAGAATATCTTTACCCATAGATATATTATAAAAGTATTTTTTACTCTCTCTCTCTCTCTCTCTCTCTATATATATATATATATATATATATATATATATATATATATATATATATATATATATATATATATATATATATATATATATATGTGTGTGTTTTTGTGATCACAAAATTTAAATGAAAATTGAAAGTTCAGCAAACCTTTACATACTATAAATGTTCAATATTTTATTTTAACATAGTCAATATTGTTATGTTAGCGCAGAGGATTTGGTGCAGTTCCCAATATTGCATCAATACATCAATCTAGATTTGGACCATTAATACTGAATCAATTAAAGCTCCCCCGAATGTCAATTGAAAATGTTATGGTAAATCTATAAATTGGAGCATGGTTAGACTTACTGCAGAAATCTCACTGTATAAAACGTCTGCATTTCTGTAGAACATAGTGTAAGCAATTTTAGATACATAATTAACTGTTTATATCAATGTATTTGTATATATATATATATATATATAAAGATAGATAGATGATAGATGATAGATAGATAGATAGATAGATAGATATATGTTTTGTATCAGTAGCACTAGTTACTATTTTAACTTTATTTAAAGTGACATGATACACAAAAGTCATACTTTTGTTTTCTCTTTTTTGTCTAAAAGTAAATGTTCTGAAATGTATTTCACAACTTTGTTTTTTTGAATAATTGATGTGTCTGTGCTAAATTATGATTCCCAGGACTCTGCTAATCATGTGCTCTCTGTTGGATTCATAAAGCTTTTACATACAGTAAAGGATGGTAAACATCTTGAAAATGTAATATAAAATGTTTAGTTAAACACAGTAAAAAAAACTTGCAATGTATTTTAATTATTTATTTCTCTCACTTTTCATGTAATTTACCTCTGAGGATTTTCTAATTCTCACTCTTCAAACTGCAGACTTCTCAAGGCTAATCATGCTACATGTATTTCCTTAGTTTACTCCAGAAGATAACAATTGCAAAACAATTATTTCAGTTTATACAGACATAATTACCATGGCTAGCCTTTTCTTCTGTAGACTTAAGCCCGGACTAGCTTCTCTAAATAAGGCAAATGGTGCATAGAGTTAGACTATTGGAAACAATTGCAGCAAACAACATGTTCATTTCTTTTAAAAAAAAATTATTATTGGCAGATATCTTATTCTATAGCAAAACAACAAAAATATATTTTAATTGTAAGTTGTTAAGAAAGTGTCAATTTAACAATTTTAATGTTTAACTGCGATTCTCTGATATACATCATAGAAAACATTGTTTGTTTTTTTCTTTTTAAATTTAAGCTATTTTTCAGCTGCGTTTCTACTGACCTGAAGATGTCCCCCATAAGAAACAGTGGATTTCCATTAACAAATAAATTCCAAGCAAACACGTGAGCAAACAAACAAAGGTTCTTCTGAAATTATTTTTCTTTTTACCCTTGCATATCTCTATACTACAGTGACTAAAAAGCTAATATGAAATGTTAGAACTAATTAGGTCATGTTTAGGTTCTGCTAGATATGTGGAGCAATGTATAATTTGTTTTGGACAAATTATTCATATTTAATATTTTTTACAGAAATAGGCTAAAAGATGGAATCCAAATAATTGTATTCCCTTTTTCTTACAATATGTATATCACATAAAATATATAAGAAATATAATACATAGATATTGGAAAATATTAGCTAATGATCAAGAATTTAAAGACACATTTTCATATCCACCTTTATTTTGTTATAAACGGAATCCTAATTTGAGATATACAGTATCCCACAAAAGTGAGTACACCCCTCACATTTTTCTAAATATTTTATTATATATTTTCATGTGACAAAATGGCACTTTGTTACAATGTAAAGTAGTGAATGTACAGCCTGCATAACAGTGTAAATTTGCTGTCCCCTCAAAATAACTCAACACACAGCCATTAATGTCTAAACAGTTGGCAACAAAAGTGAGTACACCGTAAGTGGAAATTTCCAAATTGGGCCCAATTAGCCATTTTCCCTCCCTGGTGTCATGTGACTCGTTAGTGTTACAAGGTCTCTTACACTCTCTCATACTGGTCACTAGAAGTTCAACATGGCACATCATGGCAATGAACTCTCTGAGGATCTAAAAAAAAGAATTGTTGCTCTACATAAAGAGAGCCTAGGCTATAAGAAGATTGCCAAGACCCTGAAACTGAGCTGCAGCACGGTGGGCAAGACCATACAGTCTGTTTCACAGGACAGGTTTCAGTCCGAACAGGCCTCAATGGTCGACCAAAGAAGTTGAGTACACGTGCTCATCGTCATATCCAGAGGTTGTCTTTGGGAAATAGACGTATGAGTGCTGCCAGCATTGCTGCAGAGGTTGAAGGGGTGGGGGCTCAGACCATACGCCGCACACTGCATCAAACTGGTCTGCATGGCTGTTGTCCCAGAAGGAAGCCTCTTCTAAAGATAAGGCACAAGAAAGCCCTCAAACAGTTTGCTGAAGACAAGCAGACTAAGGACATGGATTACTGGAACCATGTCCTGTGGTTCGATAAGACCAAGATAAACTTATTTGGTTCAGATGGTGTCAAGCGTGTGTGGTTGCAACCAGGTGAGGAGTACAAAGACAAGTGTGTCTTGTCTACAGTCAAGCATGGAAGTGGGAGTGTCATGGTCTGGGCCTGCATGAGTGCTGCTAGCACTGGGGAGCTATAGTTCATTGAGGGAACCATGGATGCCAACATGTACTGTGACATACTGAAGCAGAGCATGATCCCTTTCCTTTGGAGACTGGGCCGTAGGGCAATATTCCAACATGATAACGACCCAAAGCACACCTCCAAGATGACCCCTGCCTTGGTAAAGAAGCTAAGGGTAAATCATGTCTCCAGACTTAAACCCTATTGAGCATCTGTGGGATATCCTCAAACAGAAGGTAGGGGAGCGCAAGGTCTCTAACATTCACCAGCAACGTGATGTCATCATGGAAGAGTGGAAGGGGACTCCAGTAGCAACAATTGAAGCTCATGCCAAAGAGGGTTAAGGCAGTGCTGGAGAATAATGGTGGCCACAAAAAATATTGACACTTTGGGCCCAATTTGGACATTTCCACTTTTGTTGCCAGCTGTTTAGACATTAATGGCTGTATGTTGAGCTATTTTGAGGGGACCTCAAATTTACAATGTTATACAGGTTGTACACTCACTACTTTATATTGTAGCAAAGTGTAATTTCTTCAGTGTTGTCACATGAAAAGCTATAATAAAATATTTACAAAAATGTGAGGGGTGTACTCACTTTTGTCGTATACTGTAAATTCTTTTGAGCTGATATAGGTTCTAAGGTTAACTCTCAATATGTAGTGTATTTAATCAAATGTGGGCTATTATATGTAGGTAAGACATCCCAAAGGGTCATGGACCATATACGACAACATAAAGCAGCCATAGGTAATCTGGATTCTGAAGCTCCTGTAGCTCATTACTTCACTATTATTAATACTAAAAGAAGTTAACTGAGTTTCCAAGTGATAGAAGGAGTACCTTCATTACGGAGGGGAGGTAACAGGTTAAAATTATGGTTAGAAAAATAGGCCATGTGGATAAGGAGATTAAACAATATGTATCTCCATGGGATATTTCATGGAGGTTTATTTCATTGGAAAGTCAGAAGGGTAACGTTCCTCATGATTCCATTAAGTTAATGATTACAGAATTTAAAAGGATATGTATAGTGTCTGTTCCATATGCTATATAGATATTGTGTATATTCACCTTAGAACCACTAGGTGGAATTATTTTAATGAATAATGGAAAAAGTTGCAGCCCTATTACACACAGAGAGATCATATAAGAAGCAATGAGATGCAACCTAATATACAGGTCAAGTTGAAGGGCGGAACCTGAAAGCGCGTCACCTGACTGAGGCTGGGATCATGGAGTTGTTAACAACTGTAGTGGTTCACCTGCCATGGCATTGGGGTAACTTTTGTGTGACATTGGAAAAGGCTTCGAGCAAAGATGTTACAATTGACATCAGCAATAGAGACACCTCGATCCTCCTATACAAGATGGTTGAAGAGCAGCAGCTGCAACCCCTGTATGTATACACCTGTTTAGTCCAGAACAGGGAGAGCAGCATGTAAAGTTCCTTACCGATGGGGCACCTGGTTTTTAGTTTTATTTATATTTGGATGCTTCTATAAGGAATTTAATAAAGTGTTTTTCTACACATTTTTTGGCTTTGTGATTTTTTTGGTGTGCAGGAATCTAACATTAAGCTACTTAACTAGAGCTTTGGGCTCGTTCACACAAACCTGAAACACTAGGGCTCCAATGCTGCTTTTGCAGCTTGATAAATGGAGCCTCCTGACTTTATTAAAGAGACAATCTATTTGAAAAGTTTTATAGTTTAAAAAGATAGATAATCTCTTTATTACCCATTAACACTGCTATAATAATACACTTTTTACCTCTGTGATTTCTTTGTAGTTAAGCCACTGCAAACTGCCCCCTTATCTCAGTGTTTTTAAAAAAAACTTGCACAATGTTATCTTTGACATACTAGTATTGTGTAGCTGTGAAAACCTGTCAAGATATATTTAGATAAGGAGGCGACCTTCGGAGGCTTAGAAATCAGTTTATGAGCCTACCTAGGTTTAGCTTTCAACAAAGAATATCAAGACAACAGACATGAAAGTTTAATTTTGAATTGACTGTCCCTTTAAGGTTATAAGCTGTAATTACACAAAAGGGTTAATCAGTAAGCTTTTAAGGTCAATATTTGCTCCAGTGTATGGATTACCCTCCTATCTGACACCTCCCGTTCCCTGATCCCTCAAAACACCTCTTATCCCTCCTCCACCACCCACTGGTCACCACCATATTAGGTACTGTCAGACAGAATGCCAGTATGCAATATAGTTCTTTTTAAAAATGTATTTATTTTAAATATTTATTGTTTAAAATTTCTGTTGTGTAGATCCCTCATCATCCTCCCACCTCTCTGATCCCTCCAAACAGCTCTACATCCCCCGCCCCCCGCAGTTCCCCACCATATCTGTTATTGGCAACCTGTCTGCCAGTAACACATTATGATATATTATTTATTTTATATTTTTTTCAAATGTATTTATTTTAATGTAGTGTAGGTACCCCACACCATATCTCTTCTAAGATTACCTTTTTTCTGTAGCGTATGGTCCTCTTCAGTCAATATCTTTCCATAGTGCAGGGCTCCAGTCCTCCTTCTCCCTTCATAACTTTTTCATTGTGTAGGTAACCCTGCCTCTTCCTCACCCCTCCTACACTGAGCCACACACCCACCTCCCTCCTTCCCTCCCACCCTTTCCACTCAGTACCAACAAAGGAATGTTACAGAGAGTGATACAGACAGTGTTCCCTATGAAGGCAGATACTTTTTGTCCCAGCTGTAGTCTTTGTGGTTAAGCTGACAGCAGGGACCACAGCATGCACCTCTGTGTTGGGCATGGTGGGTGCAGCTTCAGATCCTTTGTGATGAAGGCTTGCTCAAGTGATCTCTGAAACCTGAAGGTCTTGTAGTTATGGTTTATCTTTCTTTAATAATAGACTCCATGGAACACGTATTTTACCATCTCACTTTAAATATATTTTTTTTCCAACCTCCATTTTTGAAGCCCACTAGCTGGCTCTGCAGATGGAAACTTGATTAAGAGAGAAGACAGCTGGGAGACTGAAAACATTCCCGGGCTGCATGTTTAGTAATGTTCATATATATGAGGCTAGTAATACCTGGAGCACAACTTGCTAGGTAACTGTGAGTTTGAGAACAAGGGTGAATGGGTGTAGAAATGATTGCTTGAGCAATATTACTTTTTGTCAATAGATGCTGTTTGTTTTTCTGAGAACATGACAAATGCACTGCCTGGGATACTTATTCCTTCACATCATAATAAATGGGGCCTAATAAATCCTGCATAATCAATATTCCAAAGGATTTGCAAATTCAAATGCTCAGCATCACTTGTCCAGTACATTCTTTGTACTGCTAGCTCAGTAAGAATAAAGGTGGGCTGGTACTAAGTATAGCAAAAAAAGCACACCAGTTGGATGCTAAACAGAGCTTTAGAAACAGTTTGTAAAGACCTTAAGTTAAACAGTAGCACTATACAATGCACTAAATGCACATGTAGGCCCATATTTTCAATGTGCTGGAGAACAGGATACCAATAAGGTAATCTCTCCTCCCATGATCGCTGGTAATGAGCAGCTGCTTGCACAATACTGGAGCCTGCTCTAGTATGGATATTTATGCAAGAGCAGAGACTCTAAATCACCCTGGTCATACTAGTCTGGGGACATTTTATGCAGAACTGGATGAGAGGTTGAGAAACAGAGATATAATGACAGCTGCTTCTCAACTATCGGCTTCAGGCTTGCTCATGCACACCTGCACTACACAGGAGCTCCAAAGTTGCATCCATAGTTTGATAAATTGAGCCCTTAATGAACATTTGAATAATGCTTCAGTCTAATGGGCTTTTTAGGCAAGCGCACATTCTCCTGTGACTGAAGGAAACTCGAGTTCTTTTTGGGAAAATGTCCTTCCATATATATATTTTCTTCCACAACATAGTATAATTCACTAATGAACTATAACTATAGTAAGATTCCATAAAAAGTTAAGAAAAAAGTATCATCCCAAAATAATTAATTTAAATGTTTAAAATCCAAAACAGACTAGCTGTTATGAGATGACTCTTTACTGTGCACATCCTGAAGCAAACAAGATGGAGCACATCACCTTGTGTCTCATTGAGGCTTTTCTACCACTGTTCGACTCACTGGCAGCAGCCATGGAAGAACTTCTGCGTGAGACAAGAAGGCTCCAAGTCACAGACTTCCCTAAATGTATACCGGTTTGTCTGATGACACGACCCTCACCTTCCACTTGCATACAAACTGTGGCCGCGGACCTGGCATCTCCTTGTGCCGGGCCGCCTGGAGGCTCTCTGGTTCAGCACATGAGGGATGATCGTTTGATTCCCAGTGAAGCCTTTCGATATCAGCAGCCACCAGGATGCCCTTTCTCCAGTGACACTATGGGGCTAGTTGCACAGCTGGAGTTGGGCTGGGGTGGAGTGCCGCCTCGCATTGAGGATACCTACAATGATCCGGAGTTAGAAAGAAGAGAGAGCTCTACAGAGGTGATACACGATACCAACGCTTTGTGCTTCTCGGCACAGGCCGTGGAACAGACCCTTACACGGCTCAAGCTTTGGTTGGGCACATACGGTTCACATATGGGACAGGAACCTGATTGCATCATGTCACCTCCTCTCAAGGGACACTCGCTGCTATCGCGCGCTCGCTTCTTACAGAGGATAATGGATTTCACTATCATTTGGCCAGCTTTAAAGCACCGTTTAGCATCGCATACAAGCCACTCTGCAGTGTTGTGTACCGGCATTTCAAGGAACCAAGACAATTTTGGATATGATCGGAGAATAATTTGTAGAGGAGTCGGCTAGATTTTAACTCTTGGTCTTGCAGCCGCCTGTATACACCATGTTACGGCATCGGACATGGACAGATATTGCCGTGTTTAATGCTGAATTTTGTGTACTGTTTATGTTTACAAATTGTGCTCCTGTTTGTAGCACACGCAGGTTGGCAGAAGATTTATTATGGGCAGATGAGTATAACACAGTGATGCCAATCTACTTTTTCAAGGTCTAAATTTTGTTTGCCTAGTTCTCGTTATCTGCACTTGTACTTTCCTTTTCCCGCCCTCTTGCTTGATCAGTAGCGCTCCGTGTGCAGTTACCCTTTTTTTTTAAATTTATTTTCTCTACTTGTATGCAATGGATTATGTTCTGCACTCAATCAAATTTTATGCTGGGAAAAGTGTTATGTTAAAGCCTGAGATTCACGCTGCTCTCTCCAGCATATAAATGTAATATTTACAAGTCAGCGCCTGATGGCATTTTCTAAAAAACACCACAAATTTAAATACACATAAATTATCAGTGACGTCAGTTTCGGCTCTGTAACCCCTCTAAATGTTCACTGACATTGCCCATATAGTTGAGAAAGCAACTACCTTAATTAGTGAGAGATAACTTTAGAATTTGTAATGTTAAACCGCTACTATTTTAAACTGCACAATCTCTATATTACTGCAACATCTGGTATTTTTTTTTTTTCTGAATTATATAATTAATTATTATTGCAACGGTTTGTGGATGACTGAAATATCCTTATGGGATGTTATATTTGCATTTAGCAATATTATCTCTTATAATGCGGACAAATCTAACTCAGATCAATTGTCATGTGTCTAAATTTACTCCCCATCTCACAAACATGTTTGTTTATTGCGTTACAGGCTCTGTGTCTCTAAGCGCATGCTTTCAAACAGTTAGATGTAAGTGTTTGACTGTCTTTAATTAGTTTTGTTACTGTTTTGTTTTATATATAAGGAATTCTTACTCCCTACCTCACAGCCTTTTTGTTCGCAGAGTATCCACTTTAAATTTTACTTTGCCCTCACAAATTTCCTAAAATTCAAAGATGTGTGCGCTCCACTATCTGTATTGATGATTGCTATTGTCAATTTGTGACTGTTATCATACCTTCCCATCACATAACACATTTTGTGCTCTGACTTCCCAAGCCCACTGTGTGTTGCTTGGTGCTAGACCTTGTACAGAAACTTTGATTGACCCAGTATCATTTGGCTGTGTGTCATTAATATCCTGGTGATCCTAAGGCATTGATTGTTCACCTATGTCCGTATTTGTATCTATGTCAATAGCCTAAGCTCAGCCACTTTATATCTACTACTCTGTACTTAAACCTTGATTGACTGATGCAGACCATAAATTTACCCTTTAATAGATTCCATGTAGAATCCAGAGAATATGTACAGTGCATTGGTTACACAGGAGGGGAACAAAGACCTCTCCAACCCTATACCTTTAATGTACCAAATATTGTCAAGTCACATATTCCACCTTGGTCTTATTGCTCAAATTATATTGACTGTTTAAATAGAACATGGGGAACTTCCTTGTTTTACATGGAGGGACTTCATTTTACCCCATTTGTCGCACTAGTATTTCTTTGTGCTAACTCAACATCCCTGTATGTATAAAAAGCCAGATTAAATAATCAAACATATGCCTGTCATTAGAGCTAAACTCCAGTAATTGAAACTGATTCCTTGTTCTATGGTGGAGTCTTGCATAAGGCAAATAATCTGTAGCTGCCTTAAATAATAACGCAACCTTGACAATTTTTTTACAGAATGCTGAGAGGGCAGGGATTTGCACCTTCCACTTTCCATTTTTGACAGACACTGCCAATCTATGAACATCATTATTTTTCGCTATTACCCATCACAATATGTGTACCAACCTCCTACTCCCTACTATAAATTGTGCCCTTTATATATCATCCTTGTATCACTTTATGGTGTTGGGTTTATGCCTCTTATGCACAGGCATTGGACAGTCAAGCTTTATTTGGATGACTAGAACCCTTAAAGTCTAATGTGGGGGCTGCCTTTTGGCTTTACCTGGTCGGGGATTCATAATAAGCGTCTCCTATATCGTACTTTAGATATTCTTTATCATGGTAGATTTTTATTGTTGTACAGTGGGAGGCCCATACATCTAATAACTTATGTCCTTTTCTGGCCACTCATAAAAGCCTTAAAAGTGGGATTTGACAAAAAGAGGCTATATACCTTAATTAGTCTGGTTTGACAACATGGTTATCTAAAGACATCTTAAGAGCTATAACTGTTAAGGTTAGGTTTATAGTTTTAGGGTTTTTTTCGGTGTGTTTTTTTTTTTTTTCTGTTTTGTTTTGTTTTGCTTTGTTTGTTCTGTTATTTGTTTTGTTGTTTTGTCATAATTACAAAACCCAACAGTGGGGTCGCATAGGGTGTATATAACAAGTATCATTTGTCTGACACATTTCAAATTCGGGTTTATTATACTCAAAACACACTGTAATTATACAATATTAAAATATTTACCTACGCTTGTCCCGTACGGCATAACTATGTGTACACTATATCTAAGATGATATACTGATATCTCACTTGTTTGAAATGTAGTGAATATTTGTAATGGAGCTCGTGTTTCGTGTTAATGTTATATACTCAAACTACTTTGTAATGCTGTGTTGTTGCAGAACTTTTCTTTTCTAGCCCTGCGTGGCATAATGATATATGCATCATTTTTGTGTACCCTATGTTGGTCATAAAATAAAATAAAATAAAAAATATATATATTAGACTAGGTGTTGAATATGCGTGGTTTAATAAATTGCTTCAGATTTTAACCCATTGCTTATCACCGTAGATAAAGCTATATGCACATGATATTGTTTTTATTTTGTTCTTGCACCAATATATATATATATATAATTTTTTATTCATTTGTGTGTTTTAAGAAGGACCACTGTTACGTGCTTTATTAAATTATGTATACTGCCATAAGATTCAGCCCCGGGCCTAGTTTCAATATATACTGAGATTATAGGAGAACATTTTAAGTATCTCTACACATGTACAACTTTCCTTGTGCACATATACCAGAGGCTTAGTTTTTTAATAGATTCATTGTTTATTTACCATCTACTTAGGGAGATCCTTGGTCTCTTCATTGTGCTAGAAAATTTAAAAGTAGTTCTATAATGTTCTATATCATAAACAAAGTGTCACATTTTGAATATGTATTGATTTCCTATTTCACACATGTATTTTTGCAACACTAATTAAAGGATCCTAGGAATTTACACTTTAGGGGCGTTATCCGATATACGGCATAGTTTTCGGCGCAAGCGAAGGAACCCGCGCTGGCCGTAATTTCACCTTGCTCAGAAAAGTGGGCAAATACCCATTTTAGTCGTCGCAAGTTCTTACGCCAGTCTTTTGTTCACGTAAAGTCTCAATAAAGTGTAGTTTTATGCAAATTTGGCTAAGACTCGTAAAAATTACCCGATACTCCATCTAAAACTACGCAATGTAATTACGCTATTCAAAAGTCATATATAAACCCATGCGCAGCCGCCATTTTCTTTAGTGTGTTTGGATGGTTCGTTAAGCTACAGCACACTACAGTGAGTTGAGGATTAGTAAGAGTAGTGAGAGAGGCACAGCATAATAGTTAGTTAAGTCGGATTGTTGTTTGGGTAAGCTTGTACATATACTTACACTTATTTTCACATATTGCACACATATTGCACACATATTGCATACATACATATACAAAATACACAACACCTCACACATTTTATTTCAATTATACAGTGTGATAGACTGAGTGTTTGGTTGTTATTGTGTGTGATTGAACTGGGAGTGAGTGTTAGTGTGTGAGTGTGTGTAGTTTGAGGATGGCAGGGAGAGGTAGGGCGGAGGGGAGCGGAGTTGCAGGGAGAGGAGTATTCTAGCGGACAGGAGGAGCAGCGGGGTCACCATCAGGGAGTTAGTGGAGTGGGGAGAGGGAGAGTTAGAAGGGATGATGGGAGGGGAGATGCCCAGAGACCAGGCACACTTAGAAGAGGGTCAGAGGGTGTACATGGGGACAGAAGGGGGGAGGAGGAAGAGGATAGGGAGGAACCCACACCAGGGACATCCCAGGGAGGAAGCCAGGTGGCCACAGAGGAGGAGCGCATGAGATGCCCAAATTTCTCATTTGATGAGAATGTTGCGCTAGTCCAGGCCATCATGGACAACCACACTGCCCTCTTTGACCAGGAGAAGGGCAGAGGCGTTGCCCGAAGGTGTAAGGAAGCATGGTTAGCGGTAGAGGAGGCTTTAAACAGTGTGGCCCAGCAGAGGAGGACTGTCGAGGGATTGAAAAAAAGATGGAATGATTGCAAGAGGCGGGTGAAGGAGAAGATGGGCCAGGAAACCATGCACCAGAGGGGAACAGGCGGTGGTCCACCCTTGGAAGCATAATACAACATATGGCAGGAGATGATACGTAACTCTCTGAGTATCACAGCAGTCCGTGGACTTCCAGGGGCTCGTGACTCAGGGATTGCAACCACAGCACCTCATGCTGTTGAGTAACATCCCATACACCAGTATGATATGTATTTGAGATATAACATCCTTTAATGTCACACATTCATGTACACAATGAGGAGCATGGTATTTGGCCTACTAACAAAAACATCTACAATTAGATTTGACATTAATGCTACTTAACACAATGCAAATCATGATATGAGGTGGACTAGTGCAATACTAACATGTCTCAGAGTAAGACAGGCCACAAGCCACATGTAGAGTTTTCAGTAAATGGACACTATAGCCATCACAATACTTTTAGCTCAGAAAGCAGGTTCTGTGCCTACATCAGGCTAAAGTAAATTGTGTGACCATAGTATCACTTAAAGAACACATTTTCTCCATCACTGACATGTACACATAACTCTTGTATGAAACACATACCTGTATACTGTGCAGATTAAAATCCCTCATAGAGAGTTTGAAATGAGAATGAGTATTGTCCCTAGCATGTATCAATGCATATTGTATGCCCACATGGACATATATATGACTGTACTATCATCATTTGACTCCTCCTCAGATCCTCCTGTCACCAGGCTGCAAACTGGCATGCCGCCACCTCCACCACCACCACCAGTCACAGCAATGCAGCCACCTCCACCACCAGTCTTCATGCAGCAACATGGACATTATGTTCCCAGGCATCAGCTGGGTTGGATTGCCTCTGTTGAGGACCCAGAAGTGATGCCACCACCATTGGCATATGAGCCATGGCAAGATACCTGGCCTGAGGAACATCCTTTTGGCTTTGAGGGGGAGCCAAGTCAGCCACAAAGAGTCGATGTCTTTCCCCCCCCCAACACAATATCAGGCCAGTCATGGCTTTTCCACACAGGGGATGTCGCAAGGTATGCAAAGTGGACAGGCTGACTGGTCACACACTAGTAGACAATGGGACTACCAATCCAGCATGAGAGTTCCACCATCCTCTTCCCTTGGGAGAGCTCCACCATCCTCTTCCCTTGGGAGAGCTCCACCATCTGCTTCCCTTGGGAGAGCTCCACCATCCGCTTCCTTTGGGAGAGCTCCAGCATCCTCAGATGAGCATATAGCTGAGGTTGTCCATGAAGCACCAGCAGCTGAGGTTGTCCCTGAAGCACCTGCAGCTGAGGTTGTCCCTGAAGCACCTGCAGCTGAAGTTATCCATGAAGCAAATGCAGCTGAAGTTGTCCATGATGCACCAGCAGATAGAGCAGAACCTGCACCTAGAATCACTTCTGCTCAAGAGCCTGTAGATCCACTGTATTCTCCCCTGGGAGAGGAATACATTTCACTACAGAGGAGGCTGATAACAAGCTGCAAAAGCATTCAAAGAGGCCAATAGAGGTTTCATAGGAGCCAAGAGAGGTTACTCAAGTGTAGCATCGAGCTGCAGAGGGACATTGCAGCCTCATTAAATGGAATTGTCCAAAATCAGTCTCAAATGATGAGAATCCAGTCTGATATGCAGATACAGATGGACAACAGATGGCAGGAACAAAACCAACTCTTTGGTGTGTTGGTTGAGCACTTCACACACCAGCAAGACACTGCCTCCAGCCTTTCATCTGTGGCCAGCACTCCAGCAGAATCATCTGAAGCTTCCCAAACCAGGAGAACCAGGAAATCCACTCCAGTTACCTCTGTCCCCTCATCCAAGAAGCCTAAAAAAAATATTCTTATAGTTCACCAATAAATCTTGTCCTCTGTTTTTTACCATATAATTTGTCATGAGATGCAGGACATATGCAGGACACAGCAATGATGGTACAACTCTATTTTATTGCAGAGCATAACAATACACATCTAGTCAGGTTGATTGTACTAAACTAACTGAGACACAGACACCGGACCTAAGCCCCGCCCACATACTAGTGACATCACATCCTGCTCTCATCACATCTTTTTCAAAGGCAAAGCATACATTTGCATATAATAAATAACAAGGTACACCAACAGGGTATACAACAACATTTTTGTTTTTGAACATTATAAAAAACAGATAGATTAGAAACATGAACAAATAAATTAAATCCTGACTTGGACATCGGGGTAGACTACCCTAGTCCACAGTGACCATGGGATTATTCTGCCCATACTTCCGGTCACTGTTCTAGCTAAAGTCAGTCCCTGTATCGGGTCGGAAGTTTCACCACTCTTCCGCTTGATGTAACTTTGCATGAACTGTCCTCTGATACAGAAGATGGTGAACAAGAGTCTGCTGGAGGCAAAGATATATCCCCGCTGTGATCTTGCTGAGGGGAAGGCACCTCTCTTAGAACAGGGGATCCCACCGGCGGTGGTACTGAGGTATCCGGTTCCAGACTCTCAGGTACAGGCTGAAGATGTCTTCGGTTACTGCGTGTAACCGTCCCTCCCTCTGTAAGGACTGTGTAAGACCTTGGTTCTGGAGAGCGGCCCACTACCGTAGCAGGCGTCTTCCATTTCTTCTCATCATCCAGTTTAATTCTGACACTTTGGCCCGCTTTCAGTTCCTGTAAAGGCCTGACAGAATGTCTCCTGTCGTAGAAGAAACGATAACCCTTTTTGGCCTCTTCATCCCTCCTAAGGACTTCGTCCCGAGGAACAGGGCCAGGCGGCTTGAAGACACCCACTGAGGGTAAAGTGGTGCGAATCTGGCGTCCTAGCATCAGCTGTGCCGGGCTAAACCCGGTGGCTTGAATGGGCGTCGCCCTGTATGACAAGAGGGCTAGGTATGGCTCAGATTGCTTTAGAATGAATTTTGTTGTTTGAACTGCCCTTTCGGCCATTCCGTTGGCCTGCGGATAATGTGGACTTGACGTGGAATGTACAAAATCATATTCCCTGCTGAAAGCACTGAACTCTGTAGAAGCGAACTGCATACCATTATCACTCAACAGCTCCATTGGAATGCCCCAGCGGGCGAACAAGCTCTTCAGGCGAATGATAACGGCCTGACTTGTGATATCATTCAGGGGTGCAATTTCCAAATACCTGGAATAGTAGTCGATCACAACAAGAAACTTTTTCCCGTGCAGTTCACACAAATCAGCAGCTATTTTCTGCCACGGCCCCGCAGGCAGCGGAGTAGACATTAAGGGCTCCCTTCTCTGAGTAGGCCGGCGTTCCCGGCAAAAGGCACATTTAGACACGTGATTTGCAATGTCGGAGCTGATCCCAGGCCACCACACAGCTGTAGCTGCCCTTTCTCTGCACTTTGTAATGCCTAAGTGGCCATCGTGAATCCTGTTTAACATCTCTTTCCTCATGCTGACAGGAATTACAATGCGGTCTTGGAACAGCACCAACCCCTCCAGCTCCGTGAGCTGCGACCTCTCTGGCTGGTAAGCACTTAAAGACATCCAGGCTGCCCGACTCTCGGGCCAGCCTTCTCTTATGTACCTTATAACTTCTTGCAGATCTGTGTCCAAATATGTCTCTTTCTTTATCTCTTCCAGTTTCCTTGAAGAAATGGACTTAGAGGCCAGAACTGAATCAACATACACCTTCACATCCGATTCCGTGGAGGATTCTTCAGCAGCAGCCAGCGGGAGCCTGGATAGTGTATCTGCCACAACCAGTTGTTTCCCCGGCACATGCACCGCCTGAACATTGAACCTGAGCAGTCTCATTAAAAGTCTCTGGCATCTCAAGGGTGTTTTGTCAATGTCATAAGAATTGATTAGAGGGACTAGCGGTTTGTGGTCAGTTTCCTGACTAAATTTCTCCAAACCCACTAGATAACGCTGAAAGCGCTCACAGGCCCAAACTGCAGCCAGGCACTCTTTCTCAATTTGACCATATTTTGACTCCGCAGCCGTCAGTGTGCGGGAACAGTAGGCGATGGGCTGTAGTTTGTTGTCATTCAGCTGCAGGAGTGCAGCCCCCAACCCATAACTGCTTGCATCAGCACTAACCACAGTCTTTTTTGAAGGGTCGTAGAACCCCAGCACTGGGGCAGACCCCAGCAGGGACTTGGCATGCAGGAACGCTTTTTCTTGTGAGGGTCCCCAGACCCAGGCAACATCTTTCTTAAGCAACTCTGTGATAGGGTGTAAAACTGTAGATAAATCTGGAAGAAACTTGCCCACGTAATTTACAAGGCCCAATATCTGTCTCAGCTCATGTACATCAGAAGGGCTTTTCATCTGTTCAATAGCCCGAATTTTCTCGGGGTCCGGCTTGATGCCATCCCCGTTGATGATATGCCCAAAGTAGCATAATTCAGTTTTCCTAAAATGACATTTTTCTTTATTCAGCTTCAGCCCAGACTCTTTGATAGCCTGCAGCACACAACTCAAACGCTGATCATGCTCCTCCACTGTAGACCCATACACTAGAATGTCGTCCATGACGACCGCTGTGCCCACGTGGCCACTCAGGAGAGAACTCATTTCCCTTTGAAAGATTTCAGGAGCAGAGGATATCCCAAAGGGGAGTCTGCAGAAGCAGAACCGACCTACCGGTGTGATAAAGGTAGTCAGTCTGCGGCACTTTGGATCCAGGGGGATCTGCCAAAAGCCGCTAGAAGCATCTAATGTGGAAAAGAACTTCGCCCCAGCCAGCTTCGGGGCTATATCTTCCAATGTCGGCAGCACAAATCTCTCCCTCTTCACTGCCTCATTCAACCTTTTCAGGTCCACACAGATGCACACCTTTCCGTTTTTCTTTGCAACTGGAACAATAGGGGCACACCAATCAGTTGCTTCAACAACCTCTTCAATAACCCCCATAGACTTCATGCGCATGAGCTCTTTCTCCACTTGAGGCATGAGCGGGAACGGAATTCTACGAGGAGTAGAAATACTGTATGGGACTGCGTCACTTTTAAGTGCTATACGGACAGGTTTGCAGTTCAGTAGGCCCAACTCGCCAAACATATCTTCAGAGATCTCATTCACTCTGGCCACGAGGCCCAAGTCACAAGCTGCTTTTCTGCTCAATAAACTGTTAACACACTGACCTCGGATCACATGCACCCACATGGTGAACTTCCTTTGTTTGTACTCACAGCTGGCAAGAAATTTCCCCACACAATCAATACGGCCACCAGGACTATGGACATTTGTAGTAACCTTCACCAGCTGGGGCTGTCGAGGCAGTTTCATGAATTCAGCAAAAGACATTACAGTGATATCTGCTCCTGTGTCAATCTTAAAATCAACTTTGGCTCCCATTACAGTAAAAGTAACTTTCCAATCTTCCTCTGAGCTTGTCCGTTCCACAACAGACCCCACAAAAGACACTTCCTGACCCTCCTGGTCACTGTCCACCTGCATCTCCTTAATGTATTCAGTTTTACACACCACTTCAAAATGGCCTATTCTGTTACATTTTCTGCATCTTTTATCTCTGGCCGGGCATATAGCACTCTGATCATGAGCCCGGTAGCACCGTGTGCATCGGCCATGTTGCGCCCATCCACTTCTAGGCCTTTCCAGTACTTTAGATCTACCGCTCACACTGTGCCTTTCACTAGTAATTTTCCTAGACTGTTGCACTTCATCCACAATACTCTCAGACCTCAGATCAGCACTTTGCTTTTTCACCAGTTCACTCTGGCGGGCCATCCTAATAGCCCCGTCTAACGTTAAATCAGGTTCTAACTGCAGCTTCAGGGAGACTTCAGCATCTGCAATTCCAATAACTATTCTGTCTCTGATTTGCTCTTCTTTAGCAACACCAAACTCACAGAATTCAGCTAATTCATACAGGCTGCGCACAAATGACTCCACAGATTCTCCCACACGCTGATTACGTTTGTGAAAACAAGCTCTCTCATGAATCACATTTATTTTAGGCACAAAGTGGGCACTGAGTTTATCCATAACTATATCAAAGTTAACTTCTTCCCCTTCTTGGAAAGTAAAATCATTGAACACTGGCTCTACATCTTTCCCCATGGAGTATAAAAGAGAATTAACTTGTACTTCACCACTCTCCTTGTTCAGTTTGGATGCAATCCTGAAGCGCTGAAACCGCTGACGCCATGTGGGCCAAGCTGCAGGCTGAGAAAAGTCAAATGGCTCAGGTGGGGTAAACTTTGACATTGCAATCGATCAGGAACAGAAGCGCAGTCCAGAACTTCTGACACCATGTCATGAGATGCAGGACATATGCAGGACACAGCAATGATGGTACAACTCTATTTTATTGCAGAGCATAACAATACACATCTAGTCAGGTTGATTGTACTAAACTAACTGCGACACAGACACCGGACCTAAGCCCCGCCCACATACTAGTGACATCACATCCTGCTCTCATCACATAATTGTCATCCACATCCATGTGAGGGGTGTTTTAGTACACTAATATTGTTAAAACATATAATAAGGCCTGTGTGTAAATGGCCCAAAAAGGAAATATTATCCTATTTCTAACATATTCTTGTACTATAACTCCCATCCACAATAGTTGTTTCTGAAGGGTACATATAGTAGTATTCACTTGTAAGATGTAAATCAATGTATCTCACATCCAATATAAATTGACCCATTGGTATATATAGTAGTAATGTTACTGATAGGGTGGGCATTATCAGGTGTTTTAAGTCTGCAGGTGAGAGGTTGTGGTGTGTGTGATTGGTTTAACACAATTGCAAAGATGCAGCTTTCAAGAAGGTGTTAGAAATGATCATATGAGCCATCCTAGGTTTTGCTTTCAACTAAGAATACCAAGAGAACAAAGCAAGTGTTCAAATTAAATCTGAAAGTAGTTAGAAATAACATGCCCTATTTAAAAGAAGAAGGGTTTCTTTGGACTTGACTGTCCCTTTATATATTTTGGCATCAGTGCCAAGCTGTGTTTGCATTAGAATAAATTACATTCCAGTGGGTTCTAAAGAGATGAAGATAATCCAGTTTACAGTAAATAAGCAAGTATATGTCCCCAATGTGATAAAGTATCTACAAGCTCTATCCATTTGACTATTTCAAATACACAAATAAACCTTAAAAAATAAATATCATAGTATACTGTCCCTTTAACCTTGAGATGCTGCTTAAATGTATGTGTTTGTTAAGGCTTCCAGGGAGTTACGTTGGTTTTTTAGCCAGTGCAAGCGCTCCTGCACCTGCAATTTGTGGCGAGATGAGAATGGAGTAGATTTTCTGAAAGTCCTTACGCTGAATATTGGATACCAAACTGCGCGTGATTTGTATGTCAGTCTATGGGTAAAAATAATACGGGTGAAGGCAGAAATATACGCGCGTAAGTTGTATGCTATGCCGTATATGTGATACCAAACGCGCGCAAAATTTGGCGTCGCTGGCATTTGCGGGCGACACCATATATCGGAACGGGCCCTAGGAGCTATGTTATATTCGCTTTGCTGAATGAGTTTGATCTGCCCATTCATTCTCATTAACATTAATATTGTAAACCTGTCCTGCCTGTTCAAATATAAATTTATTTTCATTAGATATGATTCTATGATCTGTAACATATCTTAATAATATTTTTCTGAAGCAAGACAGTGCCAATTAATTTGCTGCTTAGTTTTGTGTTCTATGTTTTTGTTTTATAGTTATATTTAAAAAAAAATTGGAGACACAGGTAATTAGCATTGTGAACCATGTGACTTTACAGTTTATAATAAGGAATATTATAACAATCTGTTGTATATATTTGAATGTAACCAAGACTTTACATATATTGTATTGATGTTCACTCTTTGATGTTAAAGGGACACTGAACCCAAATGTTTTCTTTTGTGATTCAGATAGAGCATGCAATTTCAAGCAACTTTCTAATTTACTCCTATTATCAATCATTTTTCTTCGTTCTCTGGCTATCTTTATTTGAAAAAGAAGGCACTTTTTCGTTTAGTACCCTGGACAGCACTTGTTTATTGGTGGGTGAATTTATCCACCAATCAGCAAGAACAACCCATGTTGTTCACCAAAAATGGGCCGGCATCTAAACTACCATTCTTGCTTTTCAAATAAAGATACCAAGAGAATGAAGAAAATTTGATAATAGGAGTAAAATAGAAAGTTGCTTAAAATTGCATGCTCTATCTGAATCACGAAATAAAACAATTTGGGTTTAGTGTCCATTTAAGTATTATGGTACTGAGGTCATTATGTATTTGGTAAACTTTTTCTTTTCTAATGCTATTGTATACTGCTAATATATGCACATTTAATCCTTTTTTAATGTATACCTGTGTTCTTAATAATAAAAAAAACTAATAAAAAAATAAATAATAATATATAAATAGTATATAAGAAGCCGCTCCTCCTGCAGCAGAAATTGAAAATCAAAAACTTGAAGAATATGTGTTAATGCCCAGTGGTGTAGGCTGAGATTACAAGGCAATCATATTTATATATAAAAAAAGATATTAGACATCAAATTAGAAAACAACAACAACATTCTGACCATTATATATACAACAATATTGTTGTAGTATTTATTGTAGGAATCAGTCCATATGAAGGGGTTTGGAAAATGAATTGCAGGCAGTACCAATATTAGTTGTAAATAAAATTAAATATTTATTGAAAACTTAGTTAAAATTCCATAGTTGGAAGGCACATTTTATGTATACATACAACCTCAGCACACAGGTGCTGCATCCGACGCGTTTCCTGCTTTACAACAAGCACTTCATCAGGGATACACAGCTGTTCTCCCTGTGAATATTTAAGCCTTTCACATTTAACCCTTAACAATGCTGTCAGAACTTTCAATGGTCTTTCCATACCGCATTGTTAATAATGTATAATACACATATATACTTTTAAAAACATATTTTATAGGCAAAAAAAGGTTATAAATATTCAGCATTCTAAACATTTATACGAAACTCCTAAGTTATCTCAAAGATATTGCTCCCTAACTTTTAAAGGGATCACTGACATGATATAATACATTCTTTAGATCTAATACAAAATTAATTTGAGATCCTGGATATTTAATTTTCCTTTTCTATTATAATCATGATAGAACTTTATTATTTTAATAAGTAGCTTTTTTTTTAAAAATATTAATTAGATGGTACAATGGTTTGAAATGAATTTTATATCTGAAATAAAGAGGCTATTTACAATACATGGTTTTGTAATTTTAAATTTTAAATTATTATGAACGATACACACTTTGAATACCCTTCTCATGGCTTATGTGTTGGTTTTATTTTTTAGTTAGTTATTAGATGTTGACATAAGCTAAAATTCCTATTCCTATCCCATTATTTCTTGTTGTTTATTATGTTGCCTAGGATAGTAGGTTTTTATATTTTATACTTTGCATATATTTGTTTTAGCCTATAAACAACTTTAAGTCCCAAATTTTGTTGATACCTTTTGGGAAGCCTGTTTGGAGTTTGTGTATCCAAAAAGCTTCTTTTTTATTTAAATATGCTAATCTGTCCTCTCCTGTAATTTGTTTTGTGACACAATCAATTGCTTGAAATTCAAACAAAGATAGGACATATTTCAATGAATCTTCATCGAATGTATGGCCTGGTCTATGTCTTGAAAAATGTTCAGCAACTGGTGTCTTTGGTTCGAAAGACTCCAAGGATAGCAAATGCTCTCGGATTCGGTCCTTCAGGGGTCTAATTGTTCTACCTGTATATTGACACCCACACAATTTACAGGAGATAAGATATACCACGTACCTCGATGTGCATGTTAAATACTGAAATATCCTGAATTCTTGTTTTGTAATGTTTGAGTGGAAAATATCTCCCACTTTGACATAGTTGCAGCTTTTGCACGGTCTTACACCACATTTAAAGGTCCCATTCTTTTTGGTTAGCCAGTTACGTGCAGGTCCCTTTATATTTTCTGCAAAATTTCTTTTCACATAGTTGCCTATGGTTTTGGCTCGTCTTGATACAAATCTTACACCTTCAGTTGTTATATTTGTTAATGATGGTTCTTTTCTTAGCATGGGAAGGTACCTTTCTACAATTTTACAAATTTTATGGTACTGATTACTGTATTTTGTTGAAAAGACAAGTTGATTATCATTGACTCTTCCTTCCCTTTGTTTATCACTGAGTAATTCAACTCTATCCATAGATCTGACTAGTTCAATGGTTTCTGTGAGGGCTTTCTCTTTATATCCTCTTTTAATAAGTCTATTTTTTAGATCTTCTGCATGGGTGTTATAGTCCCTGAGATTGCTGCAATTTCTGCGCAACCTCATAAATTGTCCCTTTGGGATTGCTCTTTTTAGATGTGTGGGATGGTGAGTGTCTGACCGCAGGATGGTATTACCTGAAATATCTTTCCTGTATGTTTCTGTATATAAAACATTATTAATAGTATCTATTTTTATCTGTACATCAAGAAAAGTGATACTATCTCTATGCCAAGTGTATGTAAATTTTAAATTCATACTGTTGTCATTGAGAATCTTAACAAAGTTTTCTAGCTGTTTGATATCACCTTGCCATACTACAAGGATATCGTCAATAAATCTCGTGTAAAATAAAACATTATCTTTGTAGTCATTTAGTTCTCCAAATATCTTGAAAATCTCGAAATATCCAAGATAGATGTTCGCATATGAGGGGGCAAATTTTGCCCCCATTGCGGTTCCTCTATTTTGCAAATAAATATTATTTTCAAATACAAAATAGTTGTGTGTTAATAGAAATTTTACTGCATCAACCAGATAACTAATGAAGACTATGTCATATTCTGTATATAGCTTGAGGATTTCCTCCAGCGCCAAGAGGCCTTGTTGGTGTGGAATGCACGAATAGAGAGACACCACATCTATAGTAAGTAATAGATATGTATCTTTCCAAGTGAACTCCTCTAATTTTCTAAGGAGTTGTTTGGTGTCTCTCAGATATCCGGGCATATTCCTCACAATTGGCTGGAGGAAACCATCAATCCATTCCCCCAGATGCTCTCCCAGTGTGCCTATAGTGGAAATTATGGGTCTCCCCGGGGGGCAAAGGGGATCCTTATGCATTTTGGGTATGTGTTTAAATGTTGAAACCACTGGGTATCTTGTCAATAAATGTTCTGTTGTTTTGTCGTTTAAAATTCCCAATTTTTTGCCTTCAATCAATAACTTTTCCAATTCACTTATAAACTTTAGGGTTGGATTAAATGTCAACCTTTTATAAGTGTTTTTATCACTAAGCTGTTTATATGCTTCATTAGTATAAGCCATTCTATCAACTACTACTATCATACCTCCTTTATCGGAGTTAGAGATCACTATGTTTTCATTTTTTTGTAGTTCCCTTAGGGCTTTCCATTCTTTATTTGTTAAATTATCTGACTTCCTTAATTTCTGGTTTTCTTTGCTATTTAACCTAGTTATTTCTTGTTCCACTATGCTATGAAAAAGATCTATAGTATCTCCCCTAGATTGTGATGGATAAAAAGTTTTATCAGTTATATTCAACCTACTTCTAGGGATGATATGGTTTTCTTCATTAAATCTTACACTGTCACTATTTAGTGAGGCTAGATTAGTTACATCGCATAGTTCTTTAAAACTAAGTTTCTCAAGATCCAGTAGTATTTATTGTATATATTGTATATATTTTTATTTTACATACTGTTTATCCTATAAAGAAAATTATTTTAGAGTGTGGGTCATTTTTGCTTAGTTATAAATGGTGTATTTATTATATTAATTTATTTATTCATTGATTGATTGATGCTACTTATTGAAACAGCTGGTTTCACTGCTACTTTATACTCTGTATAAATAGAGTACCTACTTTTTATTCTTTATTTTGTTATGTGCATAATTATTGCTTGTTTCTATTTAACTGGATTAAACATCTTCTTTTACAACAAAAAAGAATATCATTGTTTTAGTTTGCTTTGCAACATCCAATAAAATATTTAAAGAAGGTCAAACTGTTATAGTGACACAGAGCAAAGGTCACTTTTGTAACTGTCCTTTATGAGAGCTCTGGGATATGAATAGTTCAGTATTGGTGACCCCATCTTTTTTAAAATGACTATATGTTAAAGCTTTACAGAAAATAACCCCAGAGCATACATATATTTAGCAGCTTATATTATTGTTTTGAAAAATGTTATTTTGTTTTTTTGTTCATTCTAAAAATGTGTACCACTCTTTATGCAAGAAAACACATAAAAACACATAGAAATTACATTTAAAAGTACAGTTAAACTAATAATAATACTATCTAATAAAAATAATTTAAAAAATTATTGCACTTAAATGTATAAAGGCTAAAATATTTGAGATATATGTCTATATGTGTGTACATATGTATTTATGTATTTTATATTTGTATATATGTATTTACAGACATGCATACATGCATACACATATAAACACAAATTTACACACACACACACACATATATATATTTAACAGTAGAGACAAAAGACCACTATTACCCAGCATCAGAATATTATCAATAAAGAATGTAACCACTGGTATAAAAGAGAAAGAGTAAACACTGACATTATTTGTATTTAATTAAAAGTTGATAGCAACATATTAAACACACAGAATGCATCAGTATTGGACAATGTATAAATGCATTATAAGCATCAAAAATACACAGGACATGTTCGTCAGCAATGTCCATATGCCAGACCCACAATGAGGGAAATAAAGACACCCATCTTGATGTTATTTGTAATCCACAATGGTTGGTAGCAAATAATAATATTGGGGATTATCAATGCAAGCACAGCTCAAACGTAAACACCATAACCAAACTTCCAATATATTGTATCCCATTCTCGTTGAACCAATACTCCTTCTGACTCACAAATGCGGTAAGCAGTTTATGCCGTATATATTATTAGACTCCATTCACAAAAGGTCCTGGTTAGAGCGGTTAGTAAAAGCAATTGGAACGGTTACCTGTCACAATGTCAGTTCAGATTATGCTGTATCTACCTGCAATCCACCAGTCATATCCACAACAAATCCAGGAGTAGACTGTATTCTTATTTAATCTCCAGAAATACCATAGCTGGGTCAGCAGCAAACCAACTTCATATATCGAGAAGGCCCATCAGTGGCAAGCACGTCTTCAGTGGTTATGCCCCAAATCTGTATGTAGACTGTGAAAGTTCAGTGGTGTTCAGCTGACAACACTGCTGACATAAAGCTACGCGCGTTTCACCCGTGCTTCATAAGGGATTCTTCTTGCTTGTTTGTGTGTGTATATATACATATATATGTATATATATATATATATATATATATATGTTTAAATATATTTTTGTGAAGAAAAAAAGCCCATCGTATATATATTTGAATATGTCTTTAAGAAAAAATAAAACATATTCTGCTCAGTGCAGAACATTGATCATGTTTGTGCAACTTGTGAGTGTTAGGTTTTTTTAAAAACTTTATTGACTCCATTGAAGTCTAGGGGGAATGCGATTTTACGTTCACGACTTCTCAAAGTCTCTTCATTACAGTGACTTTGCGAATGAAAGAGCATAAACTTTTTACCTTTAACACGTAATACGAGTGTGAATCTCCAAGCAAAAAAAACTCTAGTGGTTTTAACTCTCGAACACGAGTGCAAAATACCCCTCTCTAACAAATGAGTTAGAACATCAATACTGCATACTTAATTGTGACTACACCAATATCACACACACAAAAAAAATAACTCTTCAATAGTTCACATTTCCAACTACCCCCAAAATAATAATTATTTATAATAAAGTTGTAAGGTTATGGAATGTTCTGTATGATCTTGTGTATGGATACTAGTACACTCACCAATAGACTAAGAAAGTTTTGTGACATTAGACAGCCGCTGCAGAAATAACTAACATGCTGATGTCATGCGTTGGTCATGGTAGCTTGACATGGTGTAACAAACAGAATACCTCCTTCCTGGCCAGCATGGCGTCCTTTACTAGTGTCAAGTGGAAATGCTGTAGTTTCATGAATGTAAGGTAGCTAGAATCAATGGCTGAGAGGACCTGCTGACCAAAATACTCATACTATAATACTTCAAATTTGTAACACACAGTAGCAAAGTAGGAGAAAAGTGTAAGAGTGACTGTTTAAATTACTAACTTAGGTAAATAAGATAAAGAAGAGAGAGATGGAGAGAATATAAAAGGGAAAAAAACAGAGAAAGCTTAGGTCAGAGAAATGGAGAGAGAGAGAGAAATTGGAATGAAGAAGGGAAATAGAAGAGAAAATGGATGGTGAAATAGAAAAGGATAATGAGAGAGGAAAAGGATGAGTGAGAAAAGGAAATAAAGCTGCAATGTTAAAAGCATAGTGATAATAACGCTATTTTAAAAATGGATCTTGCAATCTAAATTGTTTGTATTTTATAACGAAGGAAATAAAAAATTGAACAGCTCTAATTGGAATCTAGCAGATGAAACAGTAAATTATATTAGTATAAGCCAACAGCGTACATGTGAGGATCACGCATTTTGTGCATGCGCTTCATCAGAGGTTTACATTTTTTATAAAAGGGATAAAATCAGTGTTTTAAGGCAGGCACAAGAGATCATTTTTTTGGCACTAGAGATCATTACGTTACCTAGCAGTTTGCATATATTCTGAAAAAATAATATTGAGAAAAGTAGTATCCTACTTGTGTGAATTCTATGGACCCTGTGGAATATAGAGCTGGTCTTCAATTTGTCCAGGGCTGCTTTTCATTCCCAATCTAGCCCTGGAGCGATACAACTATTTATGTTAGAGTTTTACAAACAGATATCAGACCAAAGTCCCCTGCCACTATTTTGTATTAATTATAAGCTACTATCAGAGTTTATACCAGATCTATGCCATCCACATCCTTCATTATACATCAGCGCAGACTTATACCATCTGCAATCTTATTTATGTTTCTTCTCAGCATTTGCCATGAGACCTAACAGATGTCCATCATCAGTAAACAAAAGATACCAAGATAAAAAAAATAAATATAATAAAAGTAAATTTAGAAATCACTTAAAATTGCATGAATGTTTCATTTTGCCTTACATGCCCCTTTAATACTTTTTGCATGATGATTTCAAGATACCACAAATATATAATCTGTACTACATTTTCGAGCTGTGCACACGTCCCTTGAAAACAATAACTAGTATCATATGAGTATATATTTTTAATTTTTATTTTTTGCTGCATCTACTGATTTTCTAATATCCTCAAGGTACGTGATCACTTAACAGATTATAGTCATTCTCCAATTTCTGTAGATGCAGAGATAAGCAAATTTAAATTAGATTTCTTTCTGCATAATCTACATTGAATGTGAATCAGCCAATTACACTCTTTTTTTTATATAATGTTAACTGCATTCCTTCTAAATTAAAGTTAATCTGCCTTGATTTCAAACCTATAACATAATAATAATAATAATAATAAATACATACATACAGACATCCATGTGGTTTATGATCTTTTCTTGTAATAACAACAAACCTAAAATTACTAGAAATGTAAAAAAAATATTTTTATCACTTTTATAAGCACACTCCATTGACCAGCTAACTATATCCAATGTATCTGTTAATAAGCACACCTGAAAAACCTTTTAGGGCTTTATGTAAAAATATGCACAGCATATTTTCAAGCATGTTCATATTAATCTGCACTGTATTTTCCCTCATATTAAAAAAAAAGAAAAATAATTACTGGGTATCCATATGAATGTCCTGATGTCCATATGAATGACAGTGAATTGTCAAACAGTGTTGGGAAAAAAAAGCAGAGAAATTGGAAAATGTATTTAAAGGGATACTAAACCCAATGTTTCTTTCTTTCATGATTCAGATAGAGCATGCAATTTTAAGTAACTTTCTAATTTACTCCTATTATCAATTTTTATTAGTTCTCTTGGAATCTTTATTTGAAAAAGCAGGAATATAAGCTTAGTAGCCGGCCCATTTTTTGTTCAGCACCTGGGTAGCGCTTGTTAATTGATAGCTAAATGTAGCCACCAATCAGCAAGTGCTATCCAGGTGCTGCACTAAAAATGGGCCGGCTACTAAGCTTATATTCCTGCTTTTTCAAATAAAGATTCAAAGAGAATTAATAAAAATTGATAATAGGAGTAAATTAGAAAGTTACTTAAAATTGCTGCTCTATTGGAATCATCAGAGAAAAATGTGGGTTTAGTTTCCCTTTAAGGGCTTTACTTTCACATCTTTTTTATTTTAAGATTGTTTTTCCTGTAACTTAACTTTTGGTCTTCTGTTAGTGCCTAAAGACATACAAAAGATAACATGTTTAACTGGACCAAAAATAAACTAATGCATTATGCATATAGAAGTACTTTTTGTAGTCTTCGGACTGGCTCCATAGCTTACAATAGTACTTAGCAAAAAGACGGCTAAGCATTCTTGTTTGCCGTAAGCATTCTTGTTTGCATTGTGAATGGCATTCCAAAACAATGTGGTTGCCAAAGGGTGACATATTGCAAGTGTTTATTGATTTCTACAACATGTCACATACTGGCCAAAAAGGTGCATATATTAGACTGGACTGCTTGATTTTGGATTTTGAATCTTGAAAACTGGGTTTGCCATTAGTCAGGAATCTCACTTGATTTTTACTAAGGGCCTTAGTATCTATTTTCTTTAAAGCATGCAAGTGTATACTCACATGTAGTGCCAGATTATAAGTGGGCCGCTAACTGTTGCAATTGAGCGATATTGGTTTTATCGGGAATAGTGAGCATCGGAAATCGTGACCTCAGAGATCTAGTTAACTGTTACGTTTGAATAAAAAGTGTCACAAAAAACATTAAAAAGCACAGCTATGTTCATAATAAAAATGATAAAAATATTTAAAAAAATTGCATTAAAAAGTTATAAGGGCTCAAAGATATGAGGTCTCAGGTGTTAGGGAAAAGAAAGGCTGCAAAGGGCATACCCAAACAAACATGTCTAAATATGTATATATATATATATATATATATATATATTTATATATGTATATATATAAAATCCTCCAAGAATAATGCACTCACAGGTCTTTTTAAAGTAAACAAAAATCTGTTTTAATGAAACATTTTCAGGGAAATGAATGGAGGAAACAGGTATGCTAGACTGAAATCCCAAGGAACCACCAGAGCATTTATCAGAGCAGCCTTAGGATCTCTTGACCTTGAACTATACCTTGGAAGCTTGGCATTCTGCTGACACACCATCAGATCCAATTCCAGCACCCCCCATTTGCATATTAACATGGAGAGCCCACTCCTGGGGAATAAATGTCTGTCTGCTCAGGAAATCCGCTTCCCAGTTGTCCACTCCAAGAATGTGGATGGCAGACAACAATAGTGAGCTTCCACACACAGAATAATCCATGCCACCTCCTTCATGGCTAAGGAACTCCAGATTCCTCCCTGGCTAAGGAACTCCAAGTTCCTCGCTGAGGAAATGTTGTCCGACTGAAACCTGATAAACCGGGCTAAACACAATTGAGGCCAAACCATCAGAGCATTGTAAATTGCTCTCAACTCCAAGATGTTTATGGGGAGAGCAGATTCCTCCTGAGTCCATAGTTCCTGCGCCTTTAACGAGTCCCAGACTGCTCCCCAGCCTAGCAGGCTGGCGTTCATGGTCACAGTCACGCAGGAAGGTCTCCGAAAGCATGTGCCCTGAGACAAATGGTCCTGAGAACGCCACCACAGGAGAGAGTCTCTTGTCGACTGGTCTAGATGTATCTTCTGAGACGGATCCAGATGGTCTCCATTCCATTATCTGAGCATGCATAATTGCAGAGCTCTCAAATGGAATCGAGCAAAGGGAATGATGTAATTGAAGTGACCATCAGACCAATTACCTACATAGATTGAGCCACTGATGGCCAAACAGTAGACTGAAGAGAGAGGCAAGATGAGAGAATTTTGGAATTTCTGACCTCCATAAGAAATATTCTCATAGATAGGGAATCTATTATGGTCCCTAAGAAAATCACCCTTGTAGCTGGAATAAGGTAACTCTTTTCCAGATTTACTTTCTAACTGTGGGAATGTAGAAAAGACAACAAGATCTCTGTATGAGAGTTTTGCTTGTTGAAAAGATTGAGCCTGAACTAATATGTCAACCAGGTATAGCCCCACTGCAATTCCTTGAGACCTGATCACTGCTAAGAGAGCCACCAGAACCTTTGAGAAAATTCTGGGAGCTGTGGCAAGTCCAAACGGAAGAGCCACAAACTGAAAGTGTTTTTCTAGAAAGGCAAATCTCAGGAATTTGTAATGATCCCTTTGGGTGGGAACATGAAGATACGTGTCCTTCAGGTCTATGGTCCTCATGAACTGACCCTCTTGGACCAAAGGAAGAATAAAATGAATTGTTTCTATTTGAAGGACGGAACCCTGAGAAACTTGTTGAGGCACTTTAGGTCTAAAATGGGTCGAAAAGTTCCCTCTTTTTTAGGAACCACAGACAGATTTGAATAGAATCCTAGACCCTGTTCCCTTACTGGAACTGGAACAATCACTCCCAGGGAGGAAAGGTCCTGAATGCAATTCAAGAATGCCTCTCTTTTTACCTAGTCTGCAGATAATCTTGAGAGGTGGGATCTGCCACTGGGAGGGAAAATTTTAAATTCTATTTTGTAACCCTGAGACACTATGTCCACAGCCCAAGGATCTGGGACATCTTATCTCCATGCTTGACAAAACAGGGAAAGCCGGCCCCCCACTTGATCTGATCCTGGACCGGGGGCCGACCCTTTATGCTGACTCAGCTGAGGGTTTCTTTGATTGCTTCCCCTTATTTAAAGACTGATTGGGCTTCCAAGAAGACTTGGATTGCTCCTGCTTAGAAGAGGGAGAGGAAGGCTTTTGACTTTTGAAGTTATGAAAGGAACGACAATTATTTTGATGTCCTTTGAGTCTGTTCTTCTTGTCTTGCAGTAGAATAGACCCTTTTCCACCCCTAATATAAGAAATTATTTCTGCCAGACCAGGTCCGAACAAGGTCTTCCCCTAGTAAGGAAGCACCAGAAGCTTGGACTTAGCGGTAACATCAGCTGACCAAGATTTTAGCCACAATGCCCTATGGACTAGCACAGATAAGCCAGACATCTTGGCTCCCAGTCTAATAACTTGCATGTTAGCATCAGAAATAAAGGAATTGGCAAGTTTGAGAGCCTTAATCCTATCTTGTATCTCCTCCAACGGAGTCTCTACTAAAATTGATTCAGACAAGGTGTCGCACCAATAAGATGCCGCACTTGCTACGGTGGCAATACGTGGCAATGCAAACTGCAGGTTGATGAACATACATCTTCTTTAAATAAGCTTCCAGCTTTTTGTCCATGGGATCCCTCTATAGGGATTGTAGTTCTTTTAGCCAGAGTAGAAATAGCCCCTTCTATTTTAGGCACCATGTGCCAAGAATCTTTAATGGAGTCAGCAACAGGAAACATTTTTTTTAAATACAGGAGACTGGGAGAAAGGAATCCCTGGCTTCTCCCATTCCTGTGAAATAATCTCCATCAGACAGTCTGGGACTGGAAATACTTCCACAGAGGAAAGAACACCATAGTATTTATTAAGTTTACTAGACTTCTAAGGGTTGACAATGACAGAAGTATCGGAGTCCTCCAAAGTAGCAAATATCTCCGTTAACAGTACACGAAGGTGTTCAAGCTTAAATCTGAACACCTTTGTGTACTGTTAACTGAGATATTGGCTACTTTGGATGAAGGAATAATACAGTCTGAATCAGAGATTTCACCCTCAGAGGCTACCAATGTATCCTCCTCATCAGACTTATGAGGGAGGGCAACCTGGGTAGCAGTAGGTGGAACAGAAATGTACTTCCTGAATGACTAATTTTCATCTTGCTTTTTCCCAGCATAGAAAAAGCAGATAATGCCACAGATACTGCAAAAGAAACCTGTGCAGCTAAATCTGCAGACAAATAAACTCCTCCAGGAGGCTGGGAGGAACTGAAGGGCACTGTATGTGACACCATAGAGGCTTGGGAACATTTGAGGAGAATGCTGTGGCATTGCCTGAACAGCATCATCCTGAGAGACAATGGGCTCAGGGGGCAACAATTTATCTTTACATTGAAGTGTTCTAGCTAAGCATGCAGCACAGAATTGCATAGGCAAAACAATTTGTGCCTCAAGGCATAACACGCATTTGTCAAAAGAGACAGAGTCTTGGTTCATGTCCATAATACTAAATAAAAAATTACTCAAAATGTTTTAAATATGTTGTCACTTTAAGAATTATTAATACCACAGCCGCTTAACGTTATGCAAAAATTCTTTAAAATAATAAACCAATCAGGCCCCCTACACCTCAGACAGGCTGAGGTGTCTTACCATAACATTTAAACACAATTTGGCTGCTAGAAGTCTCTAAAACGATTGCTGAAGAGACTGAAATTCAATGAATCCGCTCTGTGAATATCCTACAGCAGAGAGAAGTCACATGACCTGCAGAGAGAAGAAACTATGCAGCAAGTAAAAAGGCATGAGTTTCCCTCTACCTACAACACCAGCGCTTAATTTACACAAATGCTCAAGCAGTCTGTCAGTTAGCCTGTTCTAGCTAAGCAAGCAAAGAAAACCAACTTCCAAATTTTAAGTTTATACATAAATCCTTGTATAAAAAAATAACATACAGATAAAGTATTTCAACAAAATTAGCCCAAAGAGGAAAAACATCCCAATAAAGGGAAGAATAACCCCTAGTCTCAAAATAAATAATGTGCCTGCCCACTGCCAAAGAAAATTCTGTATAAAGAATTTTAAAAATATCCCTATCTACTGCATATGACATATTCTTCTGAAGTGCAAGTCTCCAAAACCTAGAAGACAAAAGTACTACCTGCAGTCTAGCTGTCCAGCAGGAAGACAGTTCACAAGGCATGAAAGGACACATATTGCTTACAGAGACCTGTAGCAAAAGAAAGAACAGTAACTAACTCTGGCTTTCTGTACCATGGTCATCAATGTGTTAGGAAACAAAGCAAGGACTACCTCACAACTTCCTAACTGCTTAAAAGCCACCACTACTCAACTGAAAAGATTGACGTGGACTCAGCTAAACCCAAATCCTTGCTTGCAGGGAAAAGTACCCAAAAAAGGAATTAATTTCTTTAAACACCAAACTTCACCTCCTCCATTGACAGAGGCAAAGAGAATGACTGAGGATTATAGGTAGGGGGAGTGACACTTAACAGCTTTGCTGTGGTGATCTTTGCCTCCTCCTCCTCGCCCTGCTGGCCAGAAGTAAAAATCCCAATAGTTATTGAATGACGTTGTGGACTATCCATATTTTAGAAAAGAAAAGAATCATAGTGCATTTATATAATATAATTAACAAACACAAATACACACAAGGCCAGGTTTAAAATAAAAAGGAAAACATACAACAGAACCTAACTGTTCTAGATTAGATCTCTGATAAAAGGGAGCTTGGTAGAAAAGATGATCACTTAAAGTATTATTTTGCTGAATTCACCATTAAATACATTAAATACATTGTTTCCTGAGGTCAGGTTTCTGACCAGGCCCCTTCCAGAGTGGTAGTCACAACCTTTTATTCTGACAGGCCATAAACCAAATTGCAATCCATGTATGAAGTTATAGGATACCTTATTATTGTAGTTATGTGCATACACTATGCATACACTTATAAACAATCCCATCATGAGGACTATTATGATACCAAATATGACATATCTGTCATATTTGGTTAACCAGTAATATAAAAACTCTCATCTTGGGACAAGCTTAGATACTACCAACATCCATCACCCATAACCTCTATAGCAGATCTACTTACAGGCCTACCAGAAACCCTCTCTAACAAATAGGCACAATTAAGAGTAAGACATTTCTCTGATTTGTGGTCCCCAGCCCACAAGGTCGATTCATCACACTAGAACAGCTAGAGAACCCCACCAGCATACCCCCTTATTTACACTTTGAAGTTCTAAGGATTAAAAGTTTTTTAACCAGCTGGGGCTTCACCACCATATCATCCTGCCCCCACATCCTATGGAAGTCTATTTGGAAACAAGGTGATAATTTGTGTAAACCACTGTCCACACACTATAATCTACTGGAGGGCACCATTCAAGCAGAATTAGCACCACTCATACACAGGTGGGAAACCCAACTGAATATTACCATCCCTTCTCAAACCTGGCAACACACCCTCACACATACCAAAAAAGCACTACACTGAATCACCATATACAAGATATATTATAAACTTATCTCACATTGGTACTATGTCCCAACAAGTTTAGCCAGAATTTATCAAAGTGCGTCCCCCTTGTGCTGACGCAATTGTTGTCAACCCCGAGACCTACAGCACATTTGGTGGAAAAGCCCCAAAATCAAACCCATTTGGAATACCATCTGTAGGATGGGGATCCACATCCCCAAAACACCTGCCCTAGCCATCCTGCATAAAGGAACACACATACTACACAAACACCATAGTTTCCTTTGTATATACCTCTTTTCAGCAGTCAAATCCAGTATTGCTAGAGCCTGGAAAAAAGAGTCTCCACTGAAATAGGCTGAGATTCTAAACACCATGGCCTACTTATACTCCATGGAAAAAGACATATCTCACTCGCTAAACAACTCTGACCTATTTGAATTTACCTGGGCTGACTGGAAGGATAAATACAACACACTGTGACTACCAAATGCTACAGCAAACAACCTGACTCACACAACTTGATATATTTGGGGTCTCCCCCTCCTTTATTCGCTAACTATAAAGTCGAAACGGATATCTACCCACATAACTTGGTGTAAATTAGTCTACCTAGGTATCATTTTCAGAAAAAAAGAACACAATAGAAGTAAACTGGAAAGTTGATTAAAATTGTTTGCTACATCTGAATCATTAAAGTGACTTTACTGTCCTTTCAAGTGTTCACCTAGAGTCTTTCTACTAAACTACAAAGAAATGCCTAATTCCTTTTACTTTCAGCATATGTCTTTAAAATGTATCATCGAATACAACTCATATGCTCAACTAATATATGCTTAACGTTCATGACTGCATGAGTACATGTTCTTCATTGCAAAAGAATAATGAATTACTAAAATAATCTTTATTGGTCATAATTACCTTGTTTGCACTTAGAATGCATTGTTTAATATATAATCCCTTGTTTCTTACTTTACATAGAACAGATTCATTTCTAAAAGTCTACAAACCATTCATTACAAGTCTTTGTATTTCATTGGGGATAAATGTAGAATGCTAATATAATTACCTTAGTCTAAAGGAAGTTGATTTATATGCTAACAACTTCTGCAGTGTAAATTTCTAGAATAATACCCTGGTGTATTTCTATGAATAATGATTAAAATTACAAAAATGAAGTGATTTTATGTAATTCTATCTATATATTTGTATGCATAGGCAATTGTTATGTTTAAAACCTGGCTCCACACTCCATCATCCTGATGACATGAAGACGGCAAACACTGCAGTCATTTTTTTTTCATACAAATACCATGGGGTCTATTTGTCAAGTAAAAAATATATATATATTTGCAATAGTTTTAAATGTTCTTCTTTACAAAAAAATGGCATTTCATTTTTCCATATATTACTCACACGTGAATTAATAAATATTGGAAGAAAGTGAAAACAGGGGGAAAAACTCCCTAAAATAATTTTTACTTTTTAAAAAAGTTTGATTATTAACATCAAATCCATCTTAGTAAATTTACAAAAAATGGGCAAATGTACATTGGGAACTCTAAAACAAAGATGGTAGCCATCCTTAAAGGGATATGAAACACCATATTTTTCTAACTTGATTCAGATAGATTATACAATAGTAAATAACTTTCCAATTTACTTTTATTAAAAAAAATGCTTCATTCTCTTGGTATTATTTGTTGAAAAAGCAGAAAAGCCCTACTTAGAGATAATTAACACATGGGTGATCCAATAACATGAGGCATATATGTGCAGCCACCAATCCACAACTAATGAGCCTACCTAGGTATCCATTTTTACAAGGGATACCAAGACAACTAAACAAATTAGATAATATAAGTACATTGGAAAGTTTTATTTTTAAATCATATGCTCTTTCTGAATCATAAAAGAAAAAAAATGTGTTTCATGTCCCTTTAATATGATTTCAGCTTCTAATTTGCTGCTTTTTTCCATTTTCCAAGCATGTGAAAATTATGTGAATATGGAAAATAGATACAAAATGGTAAAAAATGCATAGAAAATAAAAGGATGTGATTTTGTCTTTCGTTCAACTTGTGTACAAATAGATGTCACTCTCCAACAAAGGCTTCAAACTTCCATGCAGATCTCAAAAGAGCAAAACGACAATTGTGTAACACCTTCAAGTAACATCCGCTACTTAATGGAAGATACAGGAAGGCTGATTTTCCAAAGTGTTTATTACATCATCATTCAGTTACATAACAACCAGAACCAGAACGGTCTCCATAGCATCAATATTGAAAGTTTTTTTTAATAAAAACAGATATACAGCTACAATTAAATTCTATTTTGCTCTACGTGTTTCAGCAGACAACCCTGATTTATCAAGAGCAATTTAATGTAAAAACAAAAGAACTGAATGAAACATGTAGAGCAAAATATATTTTAATTGCAACTGTATATCTGTTTTAATTAAAAACTTTTAAATTGATGACATGGAGAATCTTTCAGTTCTGGTTGTTATTTAACTGAATGAAGATTTAATAAGCACATTTGAGAAAAGAGCCTTCTTGTGAGTATCTTCCATTAAGAAGTAGATCCTACTTGGAGGAGACTATTGCCGTTTTGGAATTTAGAGAGCATGGATGTTTGAAGCAGCTAATACAATTAACCTCACCTCATTTACATTTAACATTCTGCAACTTTCAGTTTCAGAGTGTGTTGCTTAGCAACTCTAACCCAAAGGTATAAAATACTTTTTTTTCATACTTAACTGATATAGGCACATAACCTAATTGTAGTGGTTGTAGATTTTCAGATCACCTCTACCTTTAACAATGTTGAATGTTTTAAATATATTTAAATATTTTGATAAAATATTTTTGAGCTGGATGTCCTTTTAAAGGGAAATTGCACACTAGCTTTTTGCATACATCTTTTGTTAATGATCCATTTATATAGCACATCTGGGAGTGTTTTTGTAAACATGTATAGTTTTGCTCTTTTTCTAATAACATTGCACTCATTTTCGGACTCAACCAAGCCTCAAAGTATCAGATGTTGTCATGGTTATGCCTGTACCTTCAAGTTACCTGCCTATATAAGGCTCCTCCTTCCTACCACACCTTGCTTAGGATTGTTTGTAGGTAGGATTTCTGGATCTTCCCTACTCTCCACTTAAGCCTGGATTACAATAAGTATTAGGATTACTTCTTGCTGTTTTGTGCTTTTATTGGTACTACGTTACTAACCTGTGTTTGGCATCTTTACTCCTATCTGCTGCTTATTTACCTTTTGCCTTGTTTGTAAAGTATTACAGTTTCACCCTCAGAACTAAAAGAGCCGATTTAGCTCACCTCTAATTCCGCATCCACTTCCGGTGCAAACCTCCAGCGGCCTCTACTGAAGCTACCACAGTCCTGCTGTGTCACCATCTCACAAGCGTCCTTCGCGCCTCCTGCGCTGCAGCCTGTCAGCTGCGCTCTCACAAGCTTCCCTGCAGAGGTACACCTCTCCCTCTTCACAGCGGTGATTAGGAAAATCAGACAGCGCTATTCATCTGCAGGTATCAAGCATAAAGACCAAGGTAAAACTTGTCATATCTCCTACCTGAACTGTTGTAATGTTATTCAAGCTACTTACCTGTGTTTACCGTAATCTCTCAAATAGAAGGTAATTGTTTGATAAAACAACAGTTTTACACCTGCTATATGTTTGTGCACAACTTACCAACTGTATCATATCTGCATACTAACTTCTGTGAATCAACTATTTCATTCTAAGAAGGTGACTAATTCTGCTCTCATAACTATATTATACAGTGAATATTGCTTCACTACCAATCTGCTTTTTCCCTTTTGGGCCCTCAGTCAATGAACTGAATAGGGGTTATCTTATTTCTAACCCCGTTACTTGTGAGACTGAGTGGAACTAGACACTAATTCCCTACATACTGCTCCTGCATTACAGATTTTGACTCAAGTCTACAGACTCCTGATTGCTCCTGTTTGTGTAATGGATCTTTTCATATGCAGTAGAGGGGGGGGGGGGGTCTCCTCTTCCTGCTTTATCAGCCTTTTTTGAATGGGTGTCCTAGACCAAACTCATCAACAGTGCTAAACTGAGAACTTCTAAATATGTTTTTAAAAGGTTTTATACTGAATTTTTATATCAGTATCTGTACATAATATTCTTTATAGTAGTGTTTGGTACAAGCAGTTATATCAAAATTGGTGTATACTGTCCCTTTAAACATTCAAATACTTTCAAACCTCATTTAAATCACTGTGTAGCTCATCACAATCAAGATATGGACTAAAACAAACTATACAAACATTTGCATTTTCCCTGAAAGAGCTCTTCTCTATCTCTATTATTCAGTTTGGGAGCATGAGTGCTGATAACTTGATACCCGGGATTCCCTGTTCAGTGACTACGTAACTGTGGTCGGGGTAGTGCTAGTAAAATAGAGTACCTATTGGTTTATATTGAAGATAATGCAGCCAACATCATCTCTTATGCCACTGCTCAGTGCTCAGAGTAAATGAATACTCAGCCGACATTACTGAAACTTTTTAAATGCAATTTAATCATGTTATTTTATTTTTTAAATTAGTGCTTCCAATTCATCTCAAAGACTCCCTGAAGCTGCAGGGGAATTTGAACAGACAAAGCATTGTGTTTATTCTGTTTTTAAGAGCAACAGAGACAACTTACCATTTTATTTTATATATATTTTTTGCTAAATGAAAACTACATTTGTAATTTGGACACAGCCTGCAGCTAGATAAGAGACCGTCACATGATGTTTGCAGCAGAAGTCATCTACTGAGCATAGGCAACAAACTGGCTGTAGATAAAGTAGATTTCTTCTAGCAACCACATCACTGGAACATCTCTTCCTTTGTCTTCCTGTAGAGACCACAACCCCTATGTAAGGTAGTGACAGGAAGATATGGACCCTTCACAGATTGAATAAAAAAAAAAAAAAGAAATAACAGATAAAATAACTTTTAAAATGATGAAAAATACATATTATAAATCTTTATATTAAGGATAACACATTGTTTAGTGATTGTTTTATTACAACAATGAAACAGAATGTTTTATATCTCTTTAAAGGGATAGTAAACACCTTGAGATTTCAATATTATTTGAATTATTCATAGTACAAAAGCTTTGCAATAAATTTTAATTAATTGTTTTGCCCTTTTTTCCTGTAATTTAACTCTGAAGATTGTGGGTTTCCAGTTCCCTGAGCTAGCAGTGCACCTGGCAAACTTTACAAGCATTACCCGAGTGAGATATGGCTGCACATCACTAATGAGGCCAACACTAGGCTGAAACATATGCCTGGGGTTTGCCATGTTTCTCCTTCAGAGAGGAACAGACTTACATTTTGGGCTTGATTCATCAAAGCTGAGGCGGATAAAGGCGCATATATTCACCCCTGTCCGCCTCAGCTCGCCTCTGGCGGGGCACATTTCCCTGGAGGAAATTACCATTGCACACGAGCAATATTTTGCGTTTGCGTGCAATCCCTACCCCTGCCCGCGCACAGCCAATCATGCACGGGCAGGAGCTGTCAATCTCCTCAGTTGGAGTAGACCATGGAGATTGAATTCCGCCACCTTAGAGGTGGAGAAGTGGTTAGGAAATCAGCGGTCTGATGGCCGCTGCTTGTTAAATACGGCGAGCAGGTTCTTGTGAGAACTTGCAGCCGTAGGGGCTTTGATAAATCGAGTCCTTTGCATCTGGACTGTGTTTTTAGTCAGAACCAGACTGATATAATGCAGGAAATGTCCCCTCAGTGAATGTCAGATGCTGGGTTAAAATAAGATGTTTCATAGGGTGATGACTATCCTTAGAACAAGCTATTATGCTTTTGTTCATTCCCCGGTTCAGCAATTTTCTCTTGTTGTGTATGTTACCCCTTACTACATGGCTGTCTTTAATTGACTTTGTCAGGGATGATAGACTACAAACTGCAAAACAGTTGATTTTGTTGTTAACCAAATGGCCATTGCTAGCTGTGTCTACTCCATTTCTGGCTTCTACAAATAAGGCAAGTGGTGAAGTTTGGCTCTTGAAAAACAATTGCAGTAAAAAAGATGTTATTATATAGAAATCATTTTTACACTCAGCTAATATGAAAGAAATCTTGTATAAAATAACTGTCCCTTTATCTGTCACATTGGAGATAAAAAGACTAATCTGTTTGTATGCCCACTGAATAATGGGACATAATACCCAAATGGTGAATAACTTGAAAGTGCTGCTGCACAGCTGTAAAAAATGACTAGAAAATAACACCTGAACATCTCTATGTAAAAAAGAAGGCATTTTACCTCAAAATGTTCTCAGTAGCCACATCCCATTATAAAGGGACTTTAAGCAGCCAATTAGAATGCTAGTCCAAGGACTTGCAAGGTAGTGTTTATCTGACATAGTCATGTTATTTCTCTCCTCAGTTTAAGGAAATTTACTAGGTAATCTTGCAAGATTTCAGTAAAATCTCATTAGATCACAGTAAAGCAAAGTATGGCATCGACACTGATTAAGCTAATTGACTTGTTTTGTTTTTCTTTTACAACATTCAACTGACATTAGCTTAAGCATAACTGCTCATAGAGCACATACTATTCTAAGTTGAAGACATTTTGAAGTAAACTAGCTTCCTTCTTAACATTGAAGTAGTAGTCATACTCAAGGTTTTCCGCAAATTTTGGTGGAAGCAAAACATCATACTTGAGTTTTTTTCCCAGATTTGTGGAAGCAATAGATGCAAAGCAAAAGTGAAAACAAAGTATTACAGCTGATGAATTAATATTGATAATGGACACTATGTATGAAACCAGCTGAGGACATGGTTCCCGACTTGCAAACCTTTCCTCTCTGATTTGTGGTGAATGGGCAATGGACATACAGTGTGCAAGAGTGTAATTCCGCTACCTTCTTTCACAAGGGCCTGCCTTCTTACATTGTGGAAAGCAGTGGTTTAAGGGCTTGAAAGCACCATACACTGTTTAGTACATTGAGCTAATAGTACTAATTTTAAATACACACAAATTATCATTTTATTTTAGTTTTAATGATGTTATAATTAACATGTATAATATGTATTAGAACACAATGGCCTAAATTCTAGAAACTAATATCGTGCATAAACAATTTGTTTAGTCTGAAAGATTAGCTTTGGATTTTTTAAATTGTTTGGTTCAGCCGAATTTTGTCCATGCAGACATATGGTTAGGACAAATATTGGATTTGATTTGTTACTGTTATTTCTAATGGGAACAGCTAATATAGAAAATATTAAAAAAAAATTGTATATTAAAGGATTCAAAGAATTAAAAGAACCTATCTCTCAAGGTGAAAAGAACATACAACTCCTGTATGACTAAAATCCAACATTTAGTACATGACCGGCTGTCCCTAACAGCAGTCATTAGTAATACTATACCAGGATTGGACAGGGGGTGATAGACAAATGAATGGCAAGACCCCATGTACATTATTACAAACAAAGGAGCTTACTAAAGGGACAATCAACAACAGATTTTTTTTTTTTAAAGATAAAAAATTCCTTAATTACCCCATAATAATAATACAGATTCTACCTATGTAACTACCTTGTATCTAAGCCTCTGCAGCCTTCCCCCTTATTTCAGTTCTTTTGGCAGACTTGCATTTTAGCCAATCGGTGCTCACTCCTTGGTAAATTCACGTGCATGAGCTCAATGTTATCTTTATGAAACACATGATCTAACGCCCTCTAGTGGTCAAAATGCATTGAGATTAACGGCGGCCTTCAAGGTTTAAGAATTTAGCATATGAACCTCCTAGGTTTAGCTTTCAACTAAGAATACCAAGTGAACAAAGCAAAATTGGTGATAAAAGTAAATTGGAAAGTTGTTAAAAATGAAATGCCCTATTTGAATAATGAACATTTTTTTGGACTTGACTGTCCCTTTAACTAAACAATATTACTCCTTCCATCATTCAGTGAGTGAAAAATGGAAAAAGCGCCTCCTAAGTACCAATGGCCTAGGAAGAGGTGCACCTAGCAGGCACCTAGGGAAGGATCTAGATAGTGGAATTGCCCAGGCGCCTACCAAACGGAGGCAGGTACTAACACACTAATGCGAATATAAAATATAAGTGTAAAATTTATTACAAATAATACATAGGATACAAAATATAAAACCAATATTTCATGGATCCATGATGACTAACAATAAATTATAAATAAGATACATATAAAAACAAGCAGTGTATTAAAAACAAGCAGGATAATAAAAACAATATGTAGTAAACCTTCTATGATCTAAAAACCTTCTGTGATCTGAAATACAATACATGGAATTGATGACATAAAGTGTAGGAAAACTGTTGATAAGAGAACTGACTAATGAAAATCCTGTAGGTCCTTTGTTAAAGTTCTGGTCGTGTTCCTATTGATGCCATAAACAAAATAGGGAATCCAATGAGTGTTACTAATGTGAACAAAAAATCTGTGTTAAACCAATCCTTAAAAACTTCAATGTGTCAATGAAAAAAATGAGTGTCACTAAAAAATATGTTGAAGGTGAAATAAAGTGGACAAATGAGGTGAGAAAAGTGTCCAATATCAAAAATTTGAATATCAAAAAATCAAAAATCAAAAATAAGGTGCCTGTATCCAAATTTCCAAAAAATATATAAGTGTCTGTTTCCAAATCAAAAGGGAAGTGGTGTTGGACTGGTGTTGGTGTGACTAAAGAATAATGGCTGATGAATGTCCTTCTATATTCACCACAAAACTTGATTGTAGTGCTTATCACAACAGTGTAAAAACATATAGATGTAATGGGGCTTGGATACAATTACGATATCCTCCTAAAAAACAGAAATAAAAATAGTGTAGATTGTACAACAATTTAACAACAAAAGAATAGGCTTACCAGTGTCTACCCCTTTCGGCCCATAATAGGCATTTCTCAAGACTGGTTTTTCAATTTCTGGAGGTGCCTTATAAATGCTACTTGACCCCAAGTGAAATCATTAATAACTTCCAGTTAATAGATTTCGGCGATTTCGTTTGTGTTAAAACCATTATATATTTTTGCATATCTAATATATTATCACCATATTATGTTCATAAATATTATTTGTGATGAACAGTGTTGATAAAGTATTTTAGAGCAAGCGATGTTAGTATCTCCTCCGAGTGAACTGTCACGTCACTTCTGGTTAGAGATGTACTTTACTATTAAATTTTGTGATCCGATTCAATGATATAATTGTTTGCGTGTGCCAGGGGATAATAGGATTGCTCACAACAGGCTTTCGCTCAAACATTTAAATAGAATATTTGTAATAGGGAACTTTATTGCTTCTTACTGTTCCGTGAATCACTAGCTCTGATTGGTCATGATGTCACTGATAGGTACACATTTGATTGGGCAACAGAAACTCTTTTGTGTAAACACAAACACATGGGCAAACCTTATTGGCCCATTTGGAGGTGTTGTCAATTTTAAGTATGTTTATTGGAGTATATTCAATATTTACCTTGTGATTAATTTAAACTATAGGTGGTTGCGCAAATATCTAGGCTGCTAAGCCCGACCTGCACCAGAGATTACTTTCTCATTGTTAAATTGTGGGTAGCGTTACATACAGAGGAAGGATGGATATCTGTGCTTAATGATCGTAGAGAATATGTGCTCATTAGAAATTGGAAATTGTATCATATCGTCTTACAATCCAGATGAAATCTATACTGGAAGTAAGAGTGTGGATGTAGTCAGGTTATGTCGACTAATAAACCCCTCGATACATGTTAGCAAATCCAGGATGCTACAATCAGAGGCTATGATTTGTGAATCTTCCTCGCTATTTCTAAGCTAATAATGGAACTGATGTAGAAACAATGCTTTCTACATTCTATAGAGAGAGTTTCATTCTCATATATGGAGAGGGGAAAGGTGTGATAAACCTTCTATTGTTATAATAGACAGAACTTATACTAAATACTGTCTGTACTCATAATATACAATTGTTGCAGCCTGGAAGAGAACTAGTGGGGATAACTATACTAGAACCTTTATAGAGATCAAGATATTAGTCTAGATGTCAGTATGAGGATGAGGTGATGTCTCACTGTCAGTGATGACTCAAGTGGACTGGGATGTACTAGTTTCCCAAAAGAATCTGAATTTTTTTTGCATCTGTTGGAGTTCTGTCTGGAGAAAAACTATTTTCGATTTGAAGACAAGTATTTCTTACAAACTATGGGCACAGCGATGGGGTCGAACATGGCCCCATCCTATGCCAATATCTATATGCAATGTATGAGAAATGTAATGTTTTCTCCAGACAGAACCCCATTAAATTGTACCGACGGTACATAGATGATGTCTTTTTAATTTGGGGCGACACATCTGAAAGTCTTGTTGAATGGATTAATGAATTGAATTCCCTTGATTCAACTATTGAATTTAAAATGGAACACAGCAGGGACAAAATCCACTTTCTAGACCTAGAAATATTTAGGGTGGAAACCATGAATGGATACAGGTTACAAACAACTTTATTTAAGAAACCGACGGATAAAAATTCCATTCTTCACTATCATAGCTTCCACCCTAAATTCCAAAAGGATGGTGTCAGTTCCTCTCAACTCCTGCGGGTCATCCGCAATAACACGGATGACTCCCGCAAGGAGAGACAAATTGCAGAGATGTCCGAAATATTCTTGGAGAGGGGCTATCCACGTACGCTTATAGAACAACAATGCTGTGAGGCAAGGAGATTAACACAGGACTCACTAACCACAAAATGGATCAGGAATGAGCAGCCGAAGCGGCTGAACCTTTTAACAATTTACACCCCGGGGTCTAAGTTGGTACAAAGTGTGATCAAGAAGAATTGGTTGATGCTTTCTAAGGACACTAGCCTTCCCTTTGTTGATACGCCAGAACCAGGATTGGTATATAAACGTGCGAGTAATCTCAGGGATCTATTGGTGCTAAGTGACCCCACACACGGCTATGAGAAGCAGATGTGGTTGACTAGAGGCAAACCTGGATGCTACAGGTGTGGCAATTGCGTAACCTGTAATAATCTTCTAACTGGAGCCTCCTTTCAACATCCTCACAACAACAAGCGATACAAGATCAAACACAGACTCACATGTACCTCAGAGTTTGTGGTTTATGCAATTGTTTGTCCTTGTTCTAAATACTATATTGGCAAGACGGTAACGCCGTTCAAGGAACGTTTGGCTAATCATAACACAGCCATCCGTCAGGCCATTGACAAGGGACAGTCGGAACAGCCAGTGGCACGCCACTTTGCGACAGCAGGTCATAATGTCTCTTCTTTGCGAGTAATGCTAATTGACCATGTGCCTCGTCATCGGTGGGGTGGTGACAGGGGCCAAGCCCTGTTGAAGATGGAAGCCCGGTGGATCTTCACCCTGGATAAGGTTGCACCTCGGGGACTTAATGCCAATATAGACTTTAGCTGCTGTTATAAATAAATCTAGACATCCAGGGAGTCATCCTGTTTAATGTTTCTACCTATTCCTTTAGTGTATGATGCTAATATAAATATATAATTGATTTTGTGTTGGTTTATTTCTGCTACTACCCACATGCCTTGATACCGTACTGGGTATAGAGGGCTGTGTTATGTGTTTACCCTTGGGCTGATGTAGCATTTTTACAACCATTAATTATATATATTGATTTAATTTGTTTCTGTAAATATATACCACTACTGTGGTCTTTTGGGCTTTCACTCATGGCCTGTGTTTTGTTAATCACATGAAAATTACGCCTAACGGCTGTGTGGCTGAATCCACCCCCTCCCACATCACGCCACGTCTGCTTAGAACCAGCTGTATTATGACACCCAGGTTGATTCACTATGTGCGGGAAGGAGCGGCTCAGTTCTGCATGCGGATTGGTGCTCACATGGGAATGGGTGGGTATTTAAGGTGTGGGTTTGTGTTGTGTTTTATCCGGTCTGAATACCATTGAAAAAGGCTCGCGGTAGAGCCGAAACGTCTGGCTTCTTTTTGTCTTATTAAATCGGATTGCTGATTAAAATTCCTGTGTGCCGGCTGTTCTTGGATCTTGTTGCACAACGGAGACCGTCCGTTGGATCCGGTTCTTACTTACTATATATATATATATATATATATATATATATATATATATATATATATATATATATATATATACTGGTTTTGGGATCCAAGCACTCACTGTTTGTTGAATTGCCTGGATGCACTCTATGGTAGGTATGTAGAAAATTTTCATATAAAGAAGAGGCACTCACAGGTCTTAATCACCATAAAGTTTTTTTTATTGATTTATAGGTTCAGTCAACGTTTCAGTCCTCACAGGGACCTTTGTCAAGACTGTTCTCAGTATTAGTCTGAGCACAGCGGTCAGATTATCCCTGTGAAAGTATTTAGTCAGCCACCAATTGTGCAAGTTCTCCCACTTAAGAAGATGAGAGAGGCCTGTAATTTTCATCATAGGTATACCTCAACTATGAGAGACAAAATGTGGAAACAAATCCAGACAATCACATTGTCTGATTTGGAAAGAATTTATTTGCAAATTATGGTGGAAAATAAGTATTTGGTCGACTACAAACAAGCAAGATTTCTGCCTCTCACAGACCTATATCTTCTTCTTTAAGAGGCTCCTCTGTCCTCCACTCATTACCTGTATTAATGGCACCTTTTGAACTTGTTATCAGTATAAAAGACACCTGTCCACAACCTCAAACAGTCACACTCCAAACTCCACTATAGTGAAGACCAAAGAGCTGTCGAATGACACCAGAAACAAAATTGTAGACCTGCACCAGGCTGGGAAGACTGAATCTGCAATAGGTAAGCAGCTTGGTGTGAAGAAATCAATGGTGGGAGCAATAATTAGTAAATGGAAGACATACAAGACCACTGATAATCTCCCTCGATCTGGGGCTCCATGCAAAATCTCACCCTGTGGGGTCAAAATGATCACAAGAACGGTGAGCAAACATCCCAGAACCACACGGGGGGATCTAGTGAATGACCTGCGGAGAGCTGGGACCAACATAACAAAGGCTACCATCAGTAACACACTACGCCGCCAGGGACTCAGATCCTGCAGTGCCTGCCTGTCCCAGTACATGTCCAGGCTGTCTGAAGTATGCTAGAGAGCATTTGGATGATCCAGAAGTGGATTGGGAGAATGTCATATGGTCAGATGAAACCAAAGTAGAACTGTTTGGTAGAAACACAACTCATCATGTTTGAAGGAGAGAGAACAACATACCTACTGTGAAGCATGGGGGTGGCAAAATCATGCTTTGGGGCTGTTTCTCTGCAAAGGGAACAAGGTGACTGATCCGTGTACATGACAGAATGAATGGGGCCATGTATTGTGAGATTTTGAGTGCAAAACTCCTTCCATCAGCAAGGGCATTGAAGATGAAACGTGGCTGGGTCTTTTAGCATGACAATGATTCCAAACACACCGCCCGGGCAACGAAGGTGTGGCTTCATAAGAAGCATTTCAAGGTCCTGGAGTGGCCTAGCCAGTCTCCAGATCTCAACCCCATAGAAAACCTTTGGAGGGAGTTGAAAGTCCGTGTTGCCCAGCAACAGCCCCAAAACATCACTGCTCTAGAGGAGATCTGCATGCAGGAATGGGCCAACATAACAGCAACAGTGTGTGACAACCTTGTGAAGACTTACAGAGAAAGTTTGACCTCTGTCATTGCCAACAAAGGATATATAACAAAGAATTGAGATGAACTTTTGATATTGACCAAATACTTATTTTCCACCATAATTTGCAAATAAATTCTTTCCAAATCAGACAATGTGATTGTCTGGATTTGTTTCCACATTTTGTCACTCAACTATAGGTATACCTATGATGAAAACTACAGGCCTTTCTCATCTTCTTAAGTGGGAGAACTTGCACAATTGGTGGCTGACTAAATACTTTTCCCCCCCACTGTGTGTGTATATATATATATATATATATATATATATATATATATATATATATATATATATATATAAAAGCACTCTCTGGACTTTAGCCGTCTGTGTAATAAAGATATTTATTTACAAATAAATACCTTTATTACACAGACGGCTAAAGTCCAGAGAGTGCTTATTCAATTGTTGAAACTGTGGACATATTTTTACAGCACCCTGGCAGTTGATGACAGATGATGAGAGTGATGATGAGAGTGCATACACCCACAATATATATATATATATATATATATATATATATACACCCAGGTGCAAGAATCTAAGAAGGGACCCCCCCCCCCAAAAAAAGTGAATTTGATACATATCTTTTTTTATTTTTTTTTTACATTTAACACAGAAAAAAATGTGTATCAGATTACATGTCTGTAAAAGGTGGTACCCTGTGCCCACAGTCTGTGAGATGGTCTGACCCCCTATTACTGTATATAGTGACACTGTTTAACCCACCAGTACTGTATATAGGGAGTCAGTGACACAATCTGTAATCTGCCGGTGAGATGGCTGGCCTGACCCTACCCGCCCCAGTACTTTATAAAGTGACCACTTTAGTCTGTGACATGGTCCAGCCCCCCCATACTGTATATAGTGGTACTCTATAGACTGACACTGTTTATCCCTGCCCCCCATGCTGTAGTAACAAAGTCTGTAATTTGCTGGTTCCACAAACACATACACATACATGCATAAATACACACATAGTCACAAACACACACACACACATACATGCATAAATACACACACACACACATACATGCATAAATACACACAATCACATACATACATAAATACACACACAGTCACATACATACATACACACACACATAAACACCAATGGGTAAAACAGAAACACTAACCCCTGTAGTCAGAGACACTAGTGAAGCATCATGCCCCACTCACATGATATCAGTGCAGGAAGTGGCAGGTCATCATTTTTAATTGTAAAAATTGCGACCTTTGCACCCCCTGTAGTTTCTCTCCTATATATATATATATAGATTCAAATAAATATTTAGCAATGTATATGTATGTTTCTCAATGTTAAAGCCCTTTCCTGCTTTTTTTTTTTCCTTTAACATTAGAAATCTCATATTTTTGAGCCTTTTTTGTGAAATATCCTTTGAAATAATATTTATTAGTCAGTGTTAATATGAGTCTAATGGGGCCGGTTTATCAAGTTCCATATGGAGCTTGATGCACCTGTTTCCACGCGAGTCTTCAAGCTCGCCGGAAAGAGCAGTTGTGAAGCAGCAGTATCGTATCATGTCCGCTCGCACTATGATAAATCTACCCCCAAGTATAATTTGTAATGTATTTTTGAGGTGTTTTGTTGAAGTTTTTAGTTTCGGAAAACAGTTAACCACAGCTCTGAGATCGAGGAAATGATTGAAGTATAAAGGGTGATTGTGCTAGCAAAATCGCGATGTCGCTTCACTTGTAATATCAGCAAAATTAAATTTGCTCACAAAATATGATTACCTTAGCACAAAACCATTTGCACCTCACCAGTAATCTAGCCCTTTTAGTTACAAAATGTGTGCACATATTAGGATTTCTCTTTATCCGTATAGTTCCATTGCACAACTTTTTTCTACAGATCCGTTAATACACGATATGAAGTTCTCTTAAGGCTGTGGGCATATTTATGATAGTACGAGTGGACATGATTCGATATAGCAGATCATGTCCGCTGCACATCGATAAATACTGACAGCATACACTCTCAGCATTTATCATTGGTTTTAAAAAAGTAGAAATAAACAAATAACCCAAAGAAAACTACTATTTATATATATTTTTTTAAAACTCTACCATAACCATATATTTTTTATATAATATTTTGCATTGACATCATACTACATAAAATGTAAATTATTACACAAACTATGCTCCATTTTATTAAAATGATTTTAGTAATTATAATTATATTATAATGCTATATACATATTCTATATATGTAGTATTATCAAATTACATTTAAAATATGTGTGATGTTGATTGAAAAAAAAAACATAATTAAATGTTTACCCCCATATTAACATGAGCAATTCATAAATTATCCTATTCAAATTGTCCTATATTGCGGCTGATATTAGAATAAGGCAAATCACCTTAGTTCTGTGTAAACAAAAAATGTACAGGCCACAATAAATAAACATTATTTTTTTTGTTGATAACCTTGGATAACTGAAAGGCTTTTAAGTCGACCATCACAATGCAACATAAATGACACTTGAAAAGATAGACAGGTTTATTGGCCTTAGAATAACGCTGCCAATTTGAAATTGATGAAGGTCAGGGGAAAGAGAATGTAACGCAAAGTAATATTTGCAGACAAGAAAAACGGAAGAAAAAAAAAATCTTTTACTTATCTGGTCCACCAAATTACACTGGATAGCAAAATACAAAAGAGATAAACTGAAGAATTGGAAAAGAAAATCAATAGACTGTGGCAGCTGCCAAAGATCTAATGCTGTAGAAAGATCCATCTTGAAACTAGATTGAAACTACATTACAGAAATGTCTTGTTAACATTTCTTCAGAAAACCGAGACATAGTGACAAAACATGTTCAGATGAGTATTTAACGCAATGCATATACGTGAAAGACTGGTTATGTATCTTATTTGGTCTTATAGAACAATAGAAATAAAATCATCACTATAAATTTAAAATAAAAACAATTAACAATATCAATAAATACATCCTAAAATTAATATATATAACTAAAGAGACGTTTATATGTACAATATGTACAGATTGTTTGTGCTGGCATGCATAGATTTAATCAAATAAAAGAGAAAGCATGCCACAGATTAGTTTAGGTCATATATAGGTTTCTCCTATTAAAGCATCTTAAATTCAAATGAGATTATAGCAAGAAAAGTAAAATTTGTTATGAATATTTTGGCACTTTATGTGATTGCACATAGATTCTTTGTTACTAGAATAGAATATTGGCAAGTTACGCTGTCCAAAGGCTTCAACCAGTGAATTATAGGAAAATTCTAAATAATAATAATAACTGTAAAATGCTTATATCAGTTTCCTTCAAGAGAGCATTATTTACAGAATAGTTAAGGAAAACCCTATTTAACACATTTGGGTTAAAGCCTTTTTTTTTTTGTTACCATAAAAAAATAAAAAAATTAGAAACTGACTTAGTTGTATTCACTATCAGCTAGATTACGAGTTTTGAGCGCTATAGGGATATTAACGACTGCCACAAAAGTGCCGGTATTTCACCTCCCTATAGTGTTGCTATTACAGGTTTTGTAAAACCAGGCTTGTGCGGGCGATATGGTGGTGTTGAGCTCCATACCTCACCCAAATACAAGCAGTGTTTTGACGTGCATGTGCACGATTTCCCAATAGACATCAATGGGGAGAGTCGGCTAAAAAAAAAGCTGTACACCTGCGATCGCGGAAACAAAAGTTCCATAATGCAGCCCCATTGATGTCTATTGGGAAAGAAAAAGTTATGTTTAGACCTAACACCCTAACATAAAAACCATGTCTAAACACCCTAATCTGCTGCCCCCAACATCGCCACAACCTACATAATGTTATTTACCCCTAATCTGCCGCCACCAACATCGCCGCCACCTACATTACAGGTACAAAAAAGAGAGAGAAGTTTGACAGTACCCAGCACTCACAAAACACTACGTAGTAACAGTATGCATTGAAAACCGGATTGTGTCCAGAACTGGTTATTAAAACGTAACTTTTACTAATGATAGGATAAAATAAAAAAAGTTGGTAAATAGTACCAAATGTATAACATAAATATGTGAGACATACATTTAAAACTTAGATTAAGAAACAGATCAGTACTGTGTGTGTGAGACTTCAAAAACAGAATTACTTCCCTGGGTAATAGTTCAAAAACACCGTAACCCTCAGGGCTCAGAGAATACACGGATTGCTCTAAAGCTAATCTAAAAAGGGGATTGACCCCAACAACATTACCTAATCTGAGCAATACTGGTACCTAGAGTAGGAGAGGAAACGGTTTATAAATGACTGATTAAGGAAGGCAATTGCCACATCAATATAAGCTTAGAAAAGTCCCAGGTAAACACAAATTAGCAAGTCTCATGCACACAGACAAGGCCTGATGTACATTTCGCCGCTAGCACGGCTTTCTCAGAGGCCTCTCTGAGAACTTCTCTCTCTTTTTTGTACCTATATATCTATCAGACAGTCAGCACCCCCCTTCTCCTACACTTCACCAGTGATACTAACTGGTATATAATGAATATTGAATAGATTATATATCTACTATTATTTCAGCATACTATATTATGAAGGGGTTGATATTTGCTTAAACTAACACCGTTGCCACTATTTCCATCACTTACATTACAGTTATTAACGCCTAATCTGCTGCCCCTAACATCGCCGCCACCTACCTAAACTTATTAGCCCCTAGTCTGCCGTCCTCAATGTCGCCGCAACTATACTAAAGTTATTAACCCCTAAACCTCTTGCCTCCCACATCACTAACACTACATAAATGTATTAACCCCTAAACCCTAACATAACCCTAACTCTAACACCCCCTGACTTAAATATAATTAAAATAAATCTAAATAAAACATACAATTATTACTTAAATGATTCCTATTTAAAACTAAATGCATACTTACCTGTAAAATAAAACCTAAGCTAGCTACAATATAACTAATAGTTATATTGTAGCTAGCTTAGGTTTTGTTTTTATTTCACAGGTAAGTTTGTATTTATTTTAACTAGGTAGACTAGTTAGTAAATAGTTATTAACTATTTATTAACTACATAGTTAAAATAAATAAAAGTTACCTGTAAAATAAAACCTAATCAAATACAATTATATAAATTACAAAAAAATAAACACTAAATTGCACAAAATAATAATCTAATCTAATAGCCCTATCAAAATAAAAAAGCCTCCCACTCCCAAAATAAAAAACCCTAGCCTACACTAAACTGCCAATAGCCCTTTAAAATGACCTTTTGCAGGGCATTGCCCAAAAGAAATCAGCTCTTTTACCTGTAAAAAAAAATACAAACAACCCCCAACAGTAAAACCCACCACCCAACCAACCAACCCACCAAAAAAAATTCAATCTAAATAAATCAAAGCTAACCATTGCCCTGAAAAGGGCATTTGGGTGAGCATTGCCCTTAAAAGGGCATTTAGCTCTTTTACGGTGCCCAAATCCTACGCTAAAAAAACCTCCCACCCAATAAACGCTAAATAAAAACTAACACTAACCCCTGACGATCCACTTACAATTTTTGAAGACTGGACATCCATCCTAATCCAGGCGGAAGAAGTCTTCATCCAAGTGGGCAGAAGTCTTCATCTAGATGGCATCTTCTATCTTCATCCATGTAGCATGGAGCGGGTCCATCTTCAAGACATCCAGCGAGGAGCATCCTCTTCTTCCGATGGTCGCTGTAGAATGAAGTTTACCTTTAAGTGACGTCATCCAAGATGGCGTCCCTTATATTCCGATTGGCTGATAGAATTCTATCAGACAATAGGAATTAAAGGGTAAAAAATCCTATTGACTTTTGCAATCAGCCAATAGGATTGAGCTTTCATCCTATTGGCCGATCCTATCAGCCAATAGGATTGAGCTTGCATTCTATTGGCTGATTGGAATAGCCAATAGGAAGAAAGCTTAATCCTATTGGCTGATTGTAACAGCCAATAGGATATTTTCACCTTTAATTCCTATTGGCTGATAGAATTATATCAGCCAATCAGAATTTAAGGGGCGCCATTTTAGATGATGTCACTTAAAGGGAAACTTCATTCTGCAGCGACCATCAAAAGAAGAGGATGCTCTGCGCCGGATGTCTTGAAGATGGACCCGCTACGCGCCGGATGGATGAAGATAGAAGATGCTGTCTGGATGAAGACTTCTGCTGCCTGGATGAGGATGGATGTTCGGTCTTAGAAAACTGTAAGTGGATCATCGGGTGTTAGTGTTTTTACAGGTTAGGGGTTTTTAAGGGTTTATTGGGTGGGTTTTATTTTTAGCTGAGTCTTTGGGCACCATAAAAAAGCTAAATGCCCTTTTAAGGGCAATGCCCATCCAAATGCCCTATTTCCGGGCAAAGGTTAGCTTAGGTTTATTTAGATAGAATTTTATTTGAGGGTTTTGGTTGTGTGGGTGGTGGATTTTACTGTTGGGGGTTGTTTGTATTTTTTTCATCAATACCCTGCAAAAGGGCTAGTGGCAGTTTAATGTAGGCTAGGGTTTTTTATTTTTGGGGGGCTTTTTATTTTGATAGGGCTATTAGATTAGGAGTAATTCATTTTTATTTTTCATAATTTCATTTTTTATTTTGTGTAATTTAGTGTTTATTTTTTTGTAATTTAGTTAATTGTATTTGATTAATTTAATTTTTTTATTTTATTGTAATGTTAGTTTTTAGTGTAAGGCAGGTTAGGTTTTATTTTACAGGTAACTTTGTATTTATTTTAACTAGGTGGTTAATAAATATTTAATAACTATTTACTAACTAGTCTACCTAGTTAAAATAAATACAAACTTAGCAGTGAAATAAAAATAAAATCTACGCTAGCTACAATGTAACTATTAGTTATATTGTAGCTAGCTTAGGTTATATTTTACAGGTCATTTTGTTTTTAGTTTTAAATAGGTTATTTAGGTAATAATTGTAATTTTTATTTAGATTTATTTTAATTATATTTAAGTTAAGGGGTGTTAGGGTTAGGTATAGGGGTTAATAGGCTTATTATAGTGGCGATGATGTCAGGGAGTGGCGGAATAGGGTTAATACATTTTTTAAGTGGTCGCGATGTCTGTAGCTGCAGATTAGGGGTTAATAATTTTATTTTAGTGTTTGCGATGCGGGAGGGCCTCGGTTTAGGGATTAATAGGTAGTTTATGGGTGTTAGTGTACTTTGTAACAGTTTAGTTATGAGTTTTATGCTACAGCTTTGTAACGTAAAACTCATAACTACTGACTTTAGATGGCGGTGCGAATCTTGTGGTTATAGAGTGTACCGCTCACTTTTTGGCCTCCTAGGCAAACTCATAATACCGGAATTGAAAAATGACTTTTTAAAAAGTGCGATACTGACGTTGTGTGACGGCCAAGAAGGTGTGCGGTACACCTATACCTGCAAGACTTGTAATAGCGGCGTTAGGGAAAAGCATCGATATGAAGCATAACAATGCTTTTTCACTCATAACGCCAAACTCGTAATCTAGCTGTATGTTTCTGGAGGGAAGAATAATCACTTGCAATTAATTTGGATATGAAACTATGTTTATTCTTTTTTATTATTGTAATTTGCCCTTACTTTGTATATAACCATAACCATTTAGTTTTTTAATCAAATATCTACTGTATATATAACAGCAGTTTGTGACTAGCTCAGGAATAACCAATATCAAAGATTCCTAAAGTATTATCCCACTGTGCATCCTCTATGCATACTTGCCATGGCGGAGATGATTATTATCCATACATTGGCTAATCATCCATATGTAATGCTGTCTATTCGCTTCCTGGTTTCCCAACCTGTACACTACCACAGTACCCAATATATTAGATTGAACTCTTCAAACAAAGAAAACCAGAAAGGGGAGGAGGGAACACAGAGGATTAAATTGGCATAGTCTCAGAAAAGGGCAGGCAAAGTATTGGTCAATACAGTAGTACATCTACTGTATTATGAAATTACTGGATCTGAAGTTAAAGTATTAGAATATGGGTTGAGTTTTGTACCATCTGTAGATTTTAACCTCTTTAAAATAATGCAAGTAGGAAAAGAGGGCGCCACAATAGCGTAATATTGTTTGGTAATGTGAGTAACAATATAAGAACAGGTAATATGCTTACCAGAACAAGAGGCACTGTACTGTGACCAGTGCGTGACAGCTTGCTAGCACTAAACAGTGGCTAGTACACTGGGGGGAATACGTTCCTTGAAGTCTTTTCAGGTACCCCCTGGGCAAACTTTTCTTGGTGCTTGTAATTTCAAATAGAGAATCGGATTTGGCGTGTTGTTGTATTATGATAGAATACCACAAAGCACGGACAACTTCTTAATTAAAATTGCTTTAATATGACGCGTTTCTCAACCCCAACTGGGTCGTTTCCTCAGATAAAAGCGAATGCAAGTAGTTACATTTGTTAGCATTATATACACATTGTATCTTAAAAAACAGGAAGTTGTCATAAAATGTTTGTCCAATGGGAGTGCATTTCAATTGTGAGAACCCAATCTTAAACATCAGCTGTTACAAATTAAGATATATAAAAATTGTACATAGAAAAATAATAAAAAACAAATTAATAATATATAGAAAAATAATATAGATAAAGAGATAAACAAACCCTTTATAGGGACTTTCTGTATTTTTCCATAAAACTGTTAAAACCTAACTAACGACCGGCATGCTAAAAACATGCATCTATTTGTTTTATTAGTATTGATACTAAAAATCCTTGGTGTGTGTTCGAGACCTAAGGCACTGCAGTGAAAACTATTCCTATATGGCCAATATATGATTTCATATAGTTGTGTGTGTGATAAAAAAATCTTGTATGATGGCCCCGTTGATATCCTGTAAATTTGTAAATCTGTAGTAAATATTCCAAACTAGCCTGACTAAAGTGTAATATTTGTTAAGCTATTATAAGATATTCTTACACTTTATTTCCTGAAAAGAATAAACGTATTTGATCTTTGAATTAGTCGCTGTATTCGATATCCACAATTGTCTGCTGAGTGTGATGTGATATTCCATGTTTGAAAAACTCCAATTTTCTATTTGATCCAATATGGTATACCTGTTTATTTGATAGTCTGTATGTGAACTTATATTAAATAGTGGAGTATCTGCTCAAATGTAAAAAGATATATATATATTTATCCCCACCTGGGATATCCTACTCTTTAAAATAATGTTAGATTTGAACAAGTTAATAAACAATAAAAATCTAAAGAATTAGGGGGGCGGAGCCTAGCCACGGAGCTGAATGGCAGCAAAGAGTTAGAGCTCTTAGGCCTGGCATTTTTGGAGGACGGCAACTAACATGTAACAGTGGCTAAAATACCTCAATTTGGAAGCAGTGGTGGTCTGAACAGCAGGAACAGCTAGAGGGATACTTTTGAAACCCACAACTGCAGATAAGTGACAGGCTACAGGGGCCTTCACGTGGACCTCGGCACGCCACGTGGCCTCCGAAAACAGACTCCTCAGCGTGCGACACGGACAGAGCCCAAACTTAAGGCACCGGACAGTACAACAGGCAAGTGTTAACACACACTCCACGATTTGGCCAATACTGCTGTCCGGGAATCACCCAGCACACCGCGCACACGGAGGCATACAAACACTTCCAAATGAACTGCAGGAGCATGCCATATAGGGTACCCCCTAATATATGATACACCATAGCACAGAGGAGGTTATATAAGCAGACAGGGACACTGCAGGGTACACTTGTTTAGTTGTAAAGAAAGCACAGCAGTGATGTAAGAGGGAGACCGCAGGAAGCCAATAAGAAGTATACACAAGACATTTTCTTCTCTTACTCACAGTAAACCTGCATGAGCAAACTACAGGCCCCTTCATTAGACAAATATTCTTGTGATACCTGATTTGTACTATCTAACAAGCAGGAAAGGGCATCTCCTTTTTTCTACGTGGCTATGCCTCAAAAGAAGGGCCAAAAAATGGAAAAGGGCATTAATAATAAAACGATAGGGCAATATCTGAAAACAATCGAACATTCTACATCCTCACAGCCTGATGCATTAGAGGACAGTCAACCTATAACCTCAGCTCAGGAACCCATAATAGAAGCACTACCTACAGGCTATATCACTAAAGCTGATTTGAGTCTACTATCCTCTAAAGAAGACATAAGGGTGGCAATGCATGAGGTTCGCACACTGTACAAAGACCTTCATAGAGACATTTCTACCCTTAAAGGCAGAGTTACAACAATAGAGGAGCAAAGCTCCACAGTTTCAATTGGACTTAAACAGCTTACAAACAAGGTTGCAGCACAAGAGAACTCTATTGATGCATTACATGAGAAAATAGAGGACTTAGAAAACCGTAGCCGCCGCAATAACTTGCGAATTAGTGGGACACCGGAATCTATAGCCCCCACTGCAATTATGGGATATCTACAGGATCTTTTCAGGACCATTAGGGGGACTCCTGGGGCCCCAGACATACCAATTGAAAGAGCCCACAGAGCACTCAGGGCAAAACCCCCACCCAAGGCACCCCCTAGGGACATTATTATTAAATTACTCCACTTCCCCGATAAGGAAGACATCCTGAGAAACTCAAGAGCAAAACAGCCAGTCAGCCATGCTGGTATTAATATACAAATATTCAGTGATATTAGCCCTATCACCCTGCAAAAACGTAGGTCCCTATCATTCCTCACATCTGTCTTACAGGCACACAAAATACCTTATAGATGGGGGTTCCCTGTCTCCATAGTTGCCACCCGAGACAATAAGACAGTAATGTATAAATCGGGGGAAGACCTTGTCAGATTCTGCACACAACTCTCCATTGAAACACCAACCCCCCCACAACCAGTCGAGGAGGCAACACATAGGTCTCAGGGAGGGACACAAGAAGAAGATGGCACATCTACACAAGCTGCAACTCTGCACAAATAAAACTGGGGACTGAAATAAATTGGAACACACTGACCCCCTTGGTACTGTTGTTGTTTGCTCCTGGGAGGCTGCAGTCCTGCTTCGTAGGCGCAAGTATACTGGCATTGTGAACCCTGATATGTTTGCACAGTTGTCAGAGACTAGCAATAGAGACGATATACATATATGGTTATTTAAGTTACCTTTAAATGTTGTTAACAAATTTGTTGTGCTCGCCACTAGGATAGCAACATGGGAATGATGCTGCACTTTCTTGCAATTTGCCAACTAGTTGAGGGGAGTGCTCCTCAAAGAGGGGACAAGTTCGAGAACAGCTATAGTTTACTTAAACACATAGTTTCTAGGAGTTTCTGGGTGGCTGCCTCAGCAGTATAACTGTATTTGTACTGTTCATTTGTATAGCGCTAGGCATAGAACATGGAACACTAGCACATTTATTTCTACTTGAGATTTCATACCGGGAATCTGGGACACACACACATACATCACCTGTTCTTAGTCACATATACATGTTCATTGACAAACACCTACACCACACCAACACTGCTCCCTGAACATACAACACACATATAACCCACATCTCTGACGATCACGCACACACCATTAACTAGTCACGCAAGGCGCTATTGTTATATATGTGGTCATCTAACTTATTCCTAAATGTTGTTTACATGCATGTTGAGTTTGCCTCTAGGAAGGCAGTGTGAGAATAATACCACCCTTTCTCGCAGCCTGACATCCGGTTGCAGGGGGTGCTCTCCAAGAAGGGGGCAGGTTTGATATTAGTTATAATTTATTTGAACACATAGGTTTGCCTTTATAATGTCAACCGAATGTTAATTAACTGTTTTACTGTAATTTTACTGTTCTAGGATATGCATAATGTTATGAATGGAATGCCGATTGCTAATACTTTCTTCTCTATCAGAGATATCCTGACGGGAGGTCAGGAAATACACACACACCTAGTCCTCATCTCAAACACTCATCCCCCGGCAAACACCTACACCAAATCATCCCTGCTCCCTGAACATATAGCACATATACATCACACATGCCTGACGACTGGCTTCGTACCATTACCAAGTTATACAATACACTACGAACCACTGCAAGAAAATAGCTCTAAGCCACATACCCTAAATAACCCTTAAATTTAAGAATAGCGGTCCTCCAATTCTTGCCAGGACACATCCTCACTAGTATACTTACTTCTCATAGTGCACTTCAGCTAGGGGATTCTTTATCTCTTATTAGCAATTCTATTTCTTTAAAAACCTTTCACTGTTAAGTAGTCTAGACCAACAATCTATAGTCTATTTTAACAGCCTTGGGTCACTTGGTCAAGGCTACATACCTCTCTACCTTCTCTTACCTATCACTCGTCTAACCCTACACCCATCTAACCTTATACCCTACTTTCCTGTAAATTTTCTCCCTTTTTTTTTTTTTTTGTTCCCTATTCCACAATGCGAATTCGCAGACAGGATCACACCTTGACTTTAGTGACCATAAACACACATGGACTGAATAGCTCAGGAAAGCGCTCAATAGCAATGCTAGAATTCTCTAAACTCCGTAGTTCCATGATCTTCTTACAGGAGACCCATTTTCAGAGGGGGAGGGAGCCCAAATTGTCATCCCAGAAATACCCAGTTGCCTTTTTTGCATCAGGCCCCAAAAAAAAGAATGGAGTGGGCATAACTCAATAGATTTCCAAGCATTATCCACACATAAAGACCCAGAAGGCTGGTATCTTCTTCTGGTGGGCCTTCTCTTTGGCAGACCTGTCTCTCTCCTTAATGTGTACGCTCCTAATGTACAGCAACATTGCTTTTTCAAAAAACTATCAGGGTTGCTCCTGGATCACGCAAAAGGCGCAGTGTTCCTGGGCGGTGATTTTAACGTCCCATTACAGCCAACATTAGACACATCCAACTCAGGATCTAGTGTCCCCAAACTGATATTGAAATCGATTAAAACCACACTGTCTAATTTAAATCTCCATGATGTGTAGAGAACATTCCATCCGGCAGGGAGAGATTATACTTACCTTTCCAATTTCTTTCACAAATATTCTCGCATTGACTATTGGTTTACAGATTCACTTAGTCTCTCTATAGTGCACTCATGACACATAGGAAAGATCACATGGACAGACCATGCACCGGTAGTATGTGATATTGTATGGCCGGAAGCCCCCTTGACTGACTATATCTGGCGCTTGGACGATCATTTACTCTCAGACCCGACTGTGGTAACCTCACTTGATACTACCTTAACAGAGTATTTCACATTCAATAATCATACAGACACCTCTCACACCACAAATTGGGAGGCGCATAAGTGCGTCATAAGAGGCAAATTTTTAAAGCTGAAAGCTAAAAAAATGAGAGACGAATTAGGTATGACCAAATCCATTCAACAATTTCTCAGTTAGAGACAATACACAAAGCAAACCCACGAGACACAGATTTCTCTTGCAGGCTACAGCAGGCCAAACACGATCTTAGGGATCTATTAACAGCTGAATCCCAGCAACAAGCCCTATACCTGAAACAGCTGTATTTTGACCAAGGGAACAAGCCAGGCAAGCTTTTGGCCAGGTCAATAAAGCGTAAAAGACTCAAAACCTTTATTCATACACTCACAGATGGGAGGGGAGTGGCGGTACAAGACAGCAAGGGGATAGCAAACACCCTGAGAGATTTTTACAATAGTCTTTACAATTTAAACCCCCCAACACCAGCACCTAATGCACAGGATGATACAGACACAAAGGACTTACTAACCACCGACTATTTACTAAACCTGCCATTAACCAGACTGACGTCAGAGGACTCTGGGTCTCTAGACGCACCTATTAACCCAAAAGAAATATGTGCAGCAATAAAAAATCTATCAACAGGGAAAAGCCCGGGCCCTGATGGTCTTTCACCCAAATACTATAAAACATTTAAAGATACCCTTGTCCCCAAACTACAGGCACTGTTCAATAACTTAGCAGAAACTAAAACTCTCCCCACCTCCATGCTCGAGGCCCACATAACGGTCTTGCCAAAACCCGGCAAGAAGCCAGATAAACCAGGGAATTTTAGGCCCATATCCCTCTTGAATACTGACATCAAGATCTTGGCAAAAGTGCTGGCAACAAGACTTAATAAGTTCCTTCCCTATCTAATATCCACTGACCAAGCAGGCTTTGTCCCTGGACGTGAAGCCAGGGACAACACCCTAAGAGTCCTTCAGTTAATCAGTTACGCCAAACAACAATCAGTCCCGCTGACTCTGTTCTCGTCGGACGCCGAAAAGGTGTTCGACAGAGTAGATTGGCGTTTTCTCAAAAAAGTATTGCTCAAAATTAATTTCGGCACCCCCTTCCTTAATATGGTATTCTCTTTATATTCCAACCCCAGCGCTAGAATAAAGGCCAATGGCACGCTGTCGACCCATTTGTTATTACGAATGGCACACGACAGGGGTGTCCCCTTTCCCCTCTCCTGTTTGTGCTGTCAATCGAGGCCTTAGCGGTCTCGATACGGCTCAATCACAACATTACGGGCATTGTGGTGGGGGACAGGGAGCATAAAATGATCATGTATGCCAACGACATACTATTTACTATTTCCAACACCGAATCTACCCTTCCAAACATCTTAGCGGAACTACACAGGTACGGCCAGATCTCTCATTTCCATCTTAATGTTACAAAATCGGAACTCCTAAATATTTCTGCCACACCGCACACCATCACCCTAATGGAAGAAATCCTTCACATACAAATAGCCAAAAAATACATGAAGTACCTAGGTATCAATTTAGCAAGCAAAGACAATGACATTATATTGTACAATTATCAAAAGCTTAGAAGTGAGATCGTGAATGATCTTCAACTTTGGAGCAACAAGCCCATCTCCTGGTTGGGCAGGATGGGCATAATAAAAATAAACATCCTGCCACGGATCCTATATATTTTTCAAGCCCTACCTGTTCTGCTGCCCCCTACCTACCTTAACCAATTACAAAAAATTATTGACAACTATATCTGGCAGGGAAAAAAGAGCAGGATAAATAGGCAAACACTATACATGCCAAAGCATAGAGGAGGCATGGGTCTCCCCAATCTCAAGTTATATCGCAGGGCATTACTACTACAACACATAGTAGACTGGAGCCATAATAACACACAGAAGGCGTGGGTGCAAATAGATAATCAGATCTTTTCTAAAGGAAATATGGCCACTATGGCTTGGATAGAACCGCGTCATAGACCTCGGACCTTAAAATCTTACCCCGTCACAAGGGAGACATTTAAAGAATGGGATAAAGCCATCTCTGTACCTGGACATATCTCCACACCATATTTCCCACTTTTGCCCCTGAGGGAACATCCTGGGATCCCATTGGCACATCAAATATTAGCACATAGACAACCATATAAACTGAGAGACGGGGCCTTACATTTTGCACTAGATGGGGGGGACATAGTCTCATTGGAACCCCTTTAACAATGGGACGAGATTTTGTTTTCATCTTGGTTTGCACGTTCCCAAATTAAACACTTCATAATCGCACACAGACACAAGAGCAAGCTAAACAGGGAACTCACGCCTTACAAACTTCTGTGCGTCCAACAAAACCCACCAAGACACACTATTTCCCTCATATACAAGCTGTTGCTTGTGAATGACGACCAGGCACTACCCACATACACACAAGCATGGGACAGAGAGACCAACACAGACACTCAGCCTGCCGACTGGAGCCGGGCATTCGAGATCGCTGCTAGAGCATCTTCTTCTGCTACTATACAGGAAATGCATTTTAAACTTTTGAGCAGATGGTACCTAACCCCGGCCAGACTACAAAAAACTAACTTACAGATTACCGACAAGTGCTGGAGAGGTTGTGGCTTGAGTGGCACAATGTTCCACATATGGTGGACGTGCCCGGTGATAGCACCATACTGGGAGGCAGTGTTCTCTGCGGTCTCAGATATAATAGAAACCACCTTACCACCTCATATACACTCCCTAATGTTTCTGGGCATCCCCAAAATTCAAAAAACGGCCACAAGGGCAATGCTTCTGATAATGATTAATGGGGCAAAAAAGCTCATCCCAAAAAACTGGAAATCAGCGGCTCCTCCAACGCTGAATGCTTGGCGAACACAGGTAACAGACCTAATTGTGCTGGAGCGTTTTCACTTCATGAAAACGAACAAACTAGATCTACATTGCTTACTGACTGAGACCTGGGAGAAATTCAACCCGCCTGTTCGACTGACTGTGCTCCATCCGACTGAAAACACATAAACAGACTGACTATAATATGCAATATTTAATACACATAACTGCATAGGTGCGGCCCTGTTCTGCATTCCAACCAGCCCTTTTCCCCCTTCCCCCATCCCCCCTTTTTTTTTTCTTTCCTCCCCCTCCTCCCCCCCCTATCTACTCCTCCTATTTCTTACTGTTCTTCTTTTTCTTTCTTCTCTTACATACTATTCTCTCAAAAATCAAACACTGTATTCACAAGACAGGTTATGTAAATTCTTTTATACATTGAACATGATTGCCTCTACATATACCCACCATATCACAGCTTACCTCGGGCTTAGTCAATTATGTTTGGTCCATCTTGGGCACTTCCATTGACTTGAAACTCCATATTTGTAAAAGAAACGTGTCAAATTTTCTTGCCAATTTTGTCTGTGAGGCAGTGTATTTACTTTTCTTCCTTTTGAAGTTTTATTATATGCATTTTCTTTTTGTTGTATCTTTGAAATCTTCAATAAAAATCATTTGAAAAAAAAAAAAAAAAATCTAAAGAATTATTTTTCAGATGCTGCAGAAAAGGGACCAGAGGTTACTTTTCCATGAAGATAACTGAGTTGGGACTTGATGATCTCCGGCATGGAGAGAAATCACACAAATTCTTTGGGATTTCTTTAAACCTTATGTTGTAATATAGGAGACTTTCCTTTATATACAGAATCCTGCATAGTGAGAAAAACAGCTTCAATGTACAGTTTGTGTTTCTAAAATTATTTGAGGGACCTCACAGAACCAACATGGTTTATTAGATCATCCCATCAGAGCAGAGAGCTTTAGATCTTCAGGCCCTTGATGAGATAAGGAATCTGTCATTTTGAGATTCCGGTGTCATCTGTTTGCTTATGATGATTTACAATCTAATCTCTTAGGACCAGGTTACGAGTAAAACGTTAGTTTGTGCTAATGTTCAAGTGTTAAAACCACTAGAAGTAAGTTTTTTTCTGTTTGGAGATTTACACTCATATCACAAGTTGAAAATAAAAAGAGACTTTGAGAAATCGTGAATGCAACATCTCATTTCTCCATAGACTTCCATGCAGCCGCAAAAGTTGAAATAAAAAGTCCAGCAAACAAACATGATCACAGTTATTTAAAGTGCAACATAAGAAGATAATATTTCATATTTCATGTACTCTGCACATTACAGAGTAGTGAAGATTGGATTAGCCATGTTAGTCCAGTAGATAAGATGCTCAAATATCAAAGTATTGGAGTATGCAGTGATACCTTTTTTATTGGATTAACATATTATTTCAAAGACAAGCTTTCAAGAGTTTTCCTCTCTTCCTCAGGTCTAAAGCAATACTGATCAATCTGATATAGAAACACAACACATACAACAAATGGAAGGGAGGGAGGGGGTGAGAGGGGTGTCATAAAAAGCAGAGAATGTGTCTGAAGGAGAGAATAACTGAGAATAGCCAGAAAGAATAAATAAACAGAGGAGAGTAAATAGGCAAGATGAAAGGAAAAACAAAAGGAAAGAGAAACCAATATAGGACAATAAGATGAGAGATTATAGAAAGTTGTGGTAGTTTTGTGAGAAAGCCAGAGTCTACATGATAAGTCCTTCATTTCTAGTGTTGAAATTTGTGATCATTTTTGTCTCAAACGTCTTTTGTTCATGAGAGTCTTTGAAATTCCCTTTAAGAACTTTAATCCTGAGGTTTAGGATGGAGTGACCAGTCTGGGTGAAGTGATGACCAACAGTTGTACAATATTAATTTTCCTTTTATTTTTTGATCGAGTATTTGTATAGATTCATTCTGAGCTGCAGCTTTAGGCCAGTTTCTCCAATGCAGCAACCTCTGTCACACGCTGTACACCGTATCATGTACACCACATTATCAGATGGACACGAATAAGATCCTTTAATATTCTATGATGTGTGTCTGGCTGTGTTGTTGTCACATATATGTTGACAGAGTTTGCAGAGTAATTTGTTGCATCGTGCAGTGCCATTCTGTGTAAGCTTCTGTTCTGTGGTTAATTTGCTGAAGACTAATCTCTGTCTCAGGTTAGGCGGTTGTTTGAATGCTAGTATGGAGGGTTCAGGAAATATTTTTTCGAGTGTGGGGTCCTCTGAAATTAGTGGTTGAAGATCTTTAATAATTTTGCGTACTCCTCCTAGAGTAGGGTTGTAAGTGACTACTAGAGCGGTTCTTGTTTTGTTTTCCTTTTCTTTGTATTGTAGGAGCCCTTCCCATGGTGTTTTTAGGGCAGATTTGATTTATTTAAATATTTTCCTTTCCTTTTAGCCCTTTTGCCTAAATGACTCTGACAGTGTACTCAAATGTGGTGATATCTGATAGCCTGGCTGTAGATGATACCTTGTTTGGTGTGATGAGGATGGAAGCTGGAATTGAGGTAGCTGTACATGTCTGTGGGTTTTCTGTATATAGATGAATGAAGGATGTCATTGGTGACTGTCAGACTCATTTAGGCAAAAGGGCTACAAGGAAAGGACAATGTCTTAAAAAATCAAATCTGCCCTGAGGGGGTGGAGCCAAGCTGTGCTGGGACATGGCTGCCTTTTTTGTGAAGCTCCGGAGCTGTTGCTGCTCATATAACAGGAGCCAACATGGTGGGGACCCTAACTTGCATATAATTGACCCCCTAACTGCACATACCAGACAAGGAGAAACCCTGAACCCTCATTTTACCCTACTCCTTCCCCCCTCTCTATCCGAACAGAACGAGACCTAACCCGCCACGAAAGTCCGGTCGCCATCTTGGACCGGACCTTCCTTCACTTACAGCTACCGGAGCTCTCCTCAGCCGAGTTCTAACAGGCATCCCTCACGGCGTACAAACACAAGACTCCTGTCTCAGAGATCGCGAGACAGGATATAAGGGTCAGAGTGGCACATCTCTTGACACATACAAGCGCCTGATGAAAGTTTGACCACGCCGCATCCACGTGGCGCACTAAAGATCTATGGGTCCCGGAGAGGTGCTAGACGCAGCAGGAGCTCCCGCATAGGTGAGAGTACCTCTGATGGTATTCATACAATAATCATGGGCCATGGGTAAAGGGACATAACACTTAAAGGCTCTATACAATAACAGGGGTTGAGAGGGAGAGAGCTTTCTACTTTTGACACGCTGCACACAGGGGGCAAACTCACAGTGGCCTGAAACCCTATACACAGCTCTTTATACTACCAGCCCTACTGGAGGTAAAACCCACAAGAAATAAGGCAACACTGTGTTAACAGACTACGGCTGCAAGCCTGCCTCCCACACGCAGCTGGTTAAGCTACATCCTAGAAACAGCCATAAATTTGCTGTCTGGCTGAGGCCTAATAGACCCTGACATAATGGGAAAAAGTGACACATAGCTTCACACAGAGACACTTTATACTTAAAGGGACCGGGCCTATTAAAAGCCAGAACAGGACTATCTCAAATAAATCCTTTAAGAGGAGTGTGGGAACCTAGGGGCTCTGCATTGACCGCACCAAGTATTACAGGATGTCACAACGCAAAAGACCTAAGCCAGATAAGAGCAATAAACTAGCAGTATCCACACCTTCAGTGTCTGCCTTTTTTCAACCATCAGATACCAGCTCCGTAGAATCCCCTCAATCGCAAGAACAACCTTCTACAGAGATGCAAATAGAATATAAACCCTCGCAATACAAATCACTACTGACCCTACCATCACAAATAGCAGATCTCCCCTCCAAATCAGATTTCTAATAATTAAAATCCTTTATAAAAGGTGAAATGAGGGAACTAAAGAAGGACTTAAATGATATGAGCTCCAGGCTCGATTACATTGAGGAGGGCCAGGAGGCACTCAACTCCATGGTCAGTACTAACTCCCAACAACTCTCCATACAAGATTCTATGGTGCAGGCTTTACAAGAAAAACTTGAAGATCTTGACAATCGTGGGAGACGGAATAACCTCAGGATCAAAGGTATACCTGAAGAGATCTCCTCAGAGCTGCTAAAACCCTATGTTAAGGATCTGTTTCACTTTTTAAATCCCAGATCACCACCACTACAAAACGACAAAATTGAACGGATCCACAGAGCACTAAGACCTCAATCTAAGCCTCCCGCTCCACCTAGAGACATGATTATGAGGTTCTTAAGATTCACCACCAAAGAAGAAATCTGGCAAACAGCGAGATCCAGAAGATCCATAACCTTTAAGAACCATACTTTACAAATATTTCAGGACCTCTGCCCACAAACCATTCAGAGGAGGAAGGAGGTCAGGTTTCTCACTAAAGCCCTCCAAGAACATAATATTAGATATCGATGGGGATACCCTTTCAGTCTGATCATTACCCACAATGGCTCACAGATCATTTACAAAACTTTCCATGACCTAGACAATGTGTCCAAGAAATTGAATATCACCATTGTGCCTCCAGATGAGGATGTTCTTGAGACTGCAACAAAGCACTCGGATAAAGTGAGAGACCCCCCCCAAGGAGCAACGCTCTCAGTGGAACAAAGTCCATTCCAAGAGAAGGAAGACTGACACCACATCCCAGGTCCATCACGACCACAGGACCCCTCATAATTGTAATATCTGGCAACAAGTGCCAGGTCACTAATCCCCCGCTACTGGATACAATTGGTTGTGCTAGGGAGCCTTCCCTGGCCTCTATCTACTGGGACTGTTCCTGGTCGTGGGTAGCGGGGTAAGAACTTAAATTGTGCTAAAACAGTTGTGAGTTTGGTTATTGGGTTATCATTGTTGTAGTCCTACTGAACACTGTTACCTGCTCTTTATTTTCCTTCTTTTAGCTTCTCACTACAGGTAACTGGACTAGTCTCACGAACACTGGGCAAAATAAAGTTTGATATATGTCAAATAGATGGTGCTGGGACAAGGTAATGCTAATATTGAGTTCTAATGATGACATGACTATGATCAGCACAACCTGAGTTTCCCATTCCCAATATCTTTCACTTCTCCCTACATCTCTCTCTACCTCACTCCTCACCTCTCCCCCCTCTCTTCCTTTTGCTCCCTCCCCCCTCTTACAGGTCCCCACCTGAAACTCCTACATAATATATGAAAAGTATTCCAGAGCTCTATGCAACACCAATCACTCCCCAAACAAGGTGTATAGCTTTAAAAATGCACTCTATGTTGGTTTAGTTAAGAGTTTATGTTTGTTTTATTTTACTATGCTTATCTATGCAATCTATGTGATGTCTTATGCTTTTTACTGGACAATGTTCATATCTACCTTGAAGTGCAAAATCGAACTGTGCTTGTTATATGTAACTTTATATAAACAGAAATATATTAATGTTGATGGATAGGTCTAACTTCAAAATTCTCTCCCACAATGTCAAGGGGCTTAATATCCCGCAAAAGAGAACTATTGCTATTAAAGATTATAAAAGGCTTAAATGTGATATTGTGATTCTATAGGAGACCCATTTCAAAAGGGGGCAGGAGCCCCGCGCTTCCTTTAAGAAATTCGGGACAGCATACTTCTCCTCCAATAGCTCTAAACATAACGGAGTTTGCACAATGATTAATAAGAATTTTCCCTTTCAGGTGACATCAATCGACAGGGACAAAATGGGAAGGTACTTCATTATTTCTGGGCTACTGAACCGTAAACCTATAACCCTAGCTAATATATATGCCCCTAGTTTGGACGCTCCTAGTTTCTTCCACCAGCTATGCAATAAACTCTTAGAGTGAAAAAGGGGGTAGTGTACAATTGCTAAGGTAATCCCCAAGCTGTATCCAAACAGAGATCCTAACCAACCTCCAAAAAATATGCACAAATAGTAAGAAGTGAATCAGCACCAACAAGAGGCCAAGGGATAAATATACTCACAGAGCGATAAAAGAAGATTATTTAATGAACCATGTTAAAAAGCATCAGTAAAAAATGCAAAAAACACATATAGATAAAATTACGAAAACAGGAATATCTTGCAGGAGCGGCTAAAGCTGATAATTACAATAAAAACAGAGATAATCACAGGTGATCAGTGTGAGTGGTACACCAGAGTAAGAGTGTAAACTAGTGACACAGATTAAGCCTAAGTACAACAATAACAAGTGCATCAAGCAAGAAATTAATAAACAATAGTACAAACAATAATGTTCAAAAAATAGTGTGTCAAAAAAAATAGAAAAATGCACTGCAGTGCAAAAAGAGGGTCAAATAGTGAGTGCAAATGGATATAACAAATGCTAGCTACTAATCCAGCGAGGTAAAGATATAATTAAATAAAATACACAATATGCAATAACATAAAAAATATATTCCAAAAAAGTGTTCCAAAAAGTTGATCAACAAAGGTTAGTGAAGAACAAAAATAAGTCAATCAAAACCAAAAAAAAGAAAAAAAAAAGAAAAAATGGGTGATGAAAAACAGGTGAAAGTGAGGAAATTGGTTCCTTCAATATTAGTTACTTTAACAGATCCAAATTCCTGAGGCCTAGATTTGGAGTTTAGCGGTAGCCGTGAAAACCAGCGTTAGAGGCTCCTAACACTGGTTTTAGGCTAACTCCGGTATTTGGAGTCACTCAAAAAAGGGTCTAACGCTCACTTTTCAGCCGCGACTTTTCTATACCGCAGATCCCCTTACGTAAATTGCGTATCCTATCTTTTCAATGGGATTTTTCTAACTCCGGTATTTAGAGTCGTGGCTGAAGTGAGCGTTAGAAATCTAACGACAAAACTCCAGCCGCAGGAAAAAAGTCAGTAGTTAAGAGCTTTCTGGGCTAACGCCGGTTCATAAAGCTCTTAACTACTGTACTCTAAAGTACACTAACACCCATAAACTACCTATGTACCCCTAAACCGAGGTCCCCCCACATCGCCGCCACTCGATTAAATATTTTTAACCCCTAATTGAGCTCGCATTCTATTGGCTGTTCCGATCAGCCAATAGAATGCGAGCTCAATCTGATTGGCTGATTGGATCAGCCAATCAGATTGAACTTGATTCTGATTGGCTGATTCCATCAGCCAATCAGAATATTTCTACCTTAATTCCGATTAGCTGATAGAATCCTATCAGCCAATCGGAATTCGAGGGACGCCATCTTGGATGACGTCCCTTAAAGGAACCGTCATTCTTCAGTTGGACGTCGCCAGAAGAAGATGGGTCCGCGGTGGAGGTCTTCAGGATGGAGCCGGTCGTCATCGGATGAAGATAGAAGATGCCGCTTGGATCAAGATGGTTGCCGGTCCGGATCGCCTCTTCTTCCTGGATAGGATGAAGACTTTGGAGCCTCTTCTGGACCTCTTCAGCCACCGGATGATGGATCGCCAGCCCCCGCTTGGGATGGATGAAGATTTTGGAGCCAGGACGGATCGGTGATATCTGGTGAGGTGAAGACAAGGTAGGATGGTCTTCAGGGGCTTAGTGTTAGGTTTATTTAAGGGGGGGTTGGGTTAGATTAGGGGTATGTGGGTGGTGGGTTGTAATGTTGGGGGGGGGTATTGTATGTTTTTTTTTACAGGCAAAAGAGCTGAACTTCTTGGGGCATGCCCCGCAAAGTGCCCTGTTCAGGGCTGGTAAGGTAAAAGAGCTTTGAACTTTATTAATTTAGAATAGGGTAGGGCATTTTTTATTTTGGGGGTCTTTCTTATTTTATTAGGGGGCTTAGAGTAGGTGTAATTAGTTTAAAATTGTTGTAATATTTTTCTTATGTTTGTAGATATTTTTTTATTTTTTGTAACTTAGTTCTTTTTTATTTTTTGTACTTTAGTTAGTTTATTTCATTGTAGTTATTTGTAGATATTGTATTTAATTAATTTATTGATAGTGTAGTGTTAGGTTTAATTGTAGGTAATTGTAGGTATTTTATTTAATTAATTTAATGATAGTATAGTGTTAGGTTTAATTGTAACTTAAGTTAGGATTTATTTTACAGATAATTTTGTAATTATTTTAACTAGGTAACTATTAAATAGTTCTTAACTATTTAATAGCTATTGTACCTGGTTAAAATAAATACAAAGTTACCTGTAAAATAAATATTAATCCTAAAATAGCTACAATGTAATTATAATTTATATTGTAGCTATATTAGGATTTATTTTACAGGTAAGTATTTAGCTTTAAATAGGAATAATTTATTTTATGAGTTAATTAATTTCATTAGATTAAAATTATATTTAACTTAGGGGGGTGTTAGTGTTAGGGTTAGACTTAGCTTTAGGGGTTAATACATTTATTAGAATAGCGGTGAGCTCCGGTCGGCAGATTAGGGGTTAATAATTGAAGTTAGGTGTCGGCGATGTTAGGGAGGGCAGATTAGGGGTTAATACTATTTATTATAGGGTTAGTGAGGCGGATTAGGGGTTAATAAGTGTAGGCAGGTGGAGGCGACGTTGTGGGGAGCAGATTAGGGGTTAATAAATATAATATAGGGGTCGGCGGTGTTAGGGGCAGCAGATTAGGGGTACATAGGGATAATGTAAGTAGCGGCGGTTTACGGAGCGGCAGATTAGGGGTTAAAAAATATGCAGGGGTCAGCGATAGCGGGGGCGGCAGAATAGGGGTTAATAAGTGTAAGGTTAGGGGTGTTTAGACTCGGGGTACATGTTAGGGTGTTAGGTGCAGACGTAGGAAGTGTTTACGCATAGCAAACAATGGGGCTGCGTTAAGAGCTGAACGCGGCTTTTTTGCAGGTGTTAGGTTTTTTTTCAGCTCAAACAGCCCCATTGTTTCCTATGGGGGAATCGTGCATGAGCACTTTTTTGAGGCTGGCCGCGTCCGTAAGCAACTCTGGTATCGAGAGTTGAAGCTGCGTTAAAAATGCTCTACGCTACTTTTTTGGAGCCTAACGCAGCCTTTATGTGGACTCTCAATACCAGAGTTATTTTTATGGTGCGGCCAGAAAAAAGCCGGCGTTAGCTACGCGGGTCCTTACCGACAAAACTCCAAATCTAGGCCTGAGTGTGGTAGCTGAAGTAGCTGATTGGATCCTAGCACCTGCCAGCTGCTCCTATGGTATCCTAAAAAGTGTCTCTGAAAAAAAGAAATTCACAACATAGTGTAGCCAATATGAGAGTGAAGTAAAGATTAAAATAATGCTTACCAACGCGTTGACATATTGGTATGTGATGTGTTTCTATATCAGATTGATCAGTATTGCTTCAGACCTGAGGAAGGGAGGAAAACTCTTGAAAGCTTGTCTTTGAAATATTATGTTAGTCCAATAAAAAAGGTATCACTGCATACTGCAATACTTTCGGCTAGATTTAGAGTTTTGTTGGTAAAGACCTGCGTAGCTAATGCTGCTTTTTTTTCCCAGCGCACCCTTAAGACAACGCTGGTATTTAGAGTTGTCTGAGGGGCTGTTTTAGGCTCAGAAAATGGAGCGTTGAGCATAATTTAGCTCCACTTCAACCCTCAATACCAGTGTTGCTTATGGTAGCGGTAAGCTGAAAAAACGTGCTCGTGCACAATATCCCCATAGGAAATGGGTTCAGTTTGGGCTGAAAAAAAACCTAACACCTGCAAAAAAGCAGCGTTCAGCTTCTAACGCATCCCCATTGTTTCCTATGGGGAAACTCTCTCTAGTTCTACACCTAATACCCTAACATGAACCCCGAGTCTAAACACCCATAACCTTACACTTATTAAACCCTAATCTGCTGCCCCCGCTATCGCTGACACCTGCATTATACTATTAACCCCTAATCTGCCACTCCGGACACTGCCGCAACCTACATTATCCATATGAACCCCTAATCTGCTGCTCCTAACACCACCGACCCCTATATTATATTTATTAACCCCTAATCTGCCCCCCCAACATTGCCACTACCTTACTTACACTTATTAACCACTAATCTGCCAACCGGACCTCACCCCCACTATAATAAATGTATTAACCCCTAAACCGCCGCACTCCTGCCTTGCAAACACTATAATAAATAGCATTAACCCCTAATCTGCCCTCCCTAACATCGCCGCCACCTACCTACAATTATTAACCCCTAATCTCCCGCCTGCATTGTCACCGCTACTATAATAAAGTTATTAACCCCTAAAACTAACTCTAACCCTAACACCCCCCTAACATAAATATAATTTAAATGAAACAAAACAATATTCCTAAAATCAACTAAATTAATCCTATTTAAAACTAAATACTTACCTATCAAATAAACCCTAATATAGCTACAATATAACTAATAATTACATTGTAGCTATTTTAGGATTTATAGGATTTATTGGAACAGCCAATAAAATGCGAGTTCAATATGATTGGCTGATTGGATCAGCCAATCGGATTGAACTTCAATCTGTTTGGCTGATTGCATCAGCCAATCAGATTTTTTTCTACCTTAATTCCGATTGGCTGATAGAATTTTATTAGCCAATCGGAATTGAAGGGACGCCATCTTGGATGACGTCCCTTAAAGGAACCTTCATTCGTTGGGAAGTCGTCAGTTGAAGAGGATGGCTCCGCGTCGGCTCCTTTGAAGATGGCTCCGGTCTGCTCCGGATGGATGAAGATTGTAGATGCCGCCTGGATGAACACTTCTACCGGATGGAGGACCTCTTCTTGCCCCGCTTGGATGAAGACTTCTACCAGATCAAGGACCTCCTCTTCGCACCTTGGATGAAGAATTCGGCTCAACTGGGTGAAGACGACTCAAGGTAGGATGATCTTCAGGGGGTTAGCGATAGGTTTTTTAAGGGGGTTTGGGTGGGTTAGAGTAGGGGTATGTGAGTGGTGGGTTGTAATGTTGGGGGGGTATTGGATTTTTATTTTCAGGTAAAAGAGCTGATTACTTTGGGACAATGCCCCGCAAAAAGACCTTTTAAAGGCTGGTAATAGAGCTGATTACTTTGGTAGTTTAGAATAGGGTAGGGCATTTTTTTATTTTGGGGGGGATTTTTTATTTTATTAGTGGGATTAGATTAGGTGTAATTAGTTTAAACTTCTTGTAATTCTTTATTATTTTTTGTAATTTAGTGTTTTTTTTTTAATTATAGAATAGTTTATTTTAATGTATTTTAATTTAGCTAATTGAAGGTAATTTATTTAATTAATTTAATAATAGTGTAGTGTAGTTTTAGGTGTGTTTGTAACTTAGATTAGGATTTATTTTACAGGTAATTTTGTACTTATTTTAACTAGGTAGCTATTAAATAGTTATTAACTATTTAATAGCTATTGTACCTAGTTAAAATAAATACATTTAATAGCTATTGTACCTAGTTAAAATAAATACATTTAATAGCTATTGTACCTAGTTAAAATAAATACATTTAATAGCTATTGTACCTAGTTAAAATAAATACATTTAATAGCTATTGTACCTAGTTAAAATAAATACATTTAATAGCTATTGTACCTAGTTAAAATAAATACATTTAATAGCTATTGTACCTAGTTAAAATAAATACAAAGTTGCCTGTAAAATAAATATAAATCCTGAAATAGCTACAATGTAATTATTAGTTATATTGTAGCTATATTAGGGTTTATTTGATAGGTAAGTATTTAGTTTTAAATAGGATTAATTTAGTTAATTTTAGGAATATTATTTTGTTTCATTTAAATTATATTTATGTTAGGGTTAGAGTTAGGTTTAGGGGTTAATAACTATATTACAGAAGCGGCAACGTTGGGGGAGGGAGATTAGGGGTTAATAATTGTAGGTAGGTGGCGGCGATGTTAGGGAGGGCAGATTAGGGGTTTATTCTATTTATTATAGTGTTTGCGAGGCGGGAGTGCGGCTGTTTAGGGGTTAATACATTTATTATAGTGGCGGTGAGGTCCGGTCAGCAGATTAGTGGTAAATAAGTGTAGCAGCACTCCAAGGAGGTAGAGTAAAACCACAGTCTTTATTCTTACAAAGTTAAAAGCGAAAAAATTACACAAATAGTGCAGTACAGCACAGCACAGCACATCAGCAAAAAAAAAAAATCATCCTATGATTAAGTGCTGAATAGCACGAAACATGTCAGGACTCCGCTCCCCTTCCTTGTGAACCTTTTATGCTGACGTGCTGTGCTGTACTGCACTATTTGTGTAGTTTTTTCGCTTTTAACTTTGTAAGAATAAAGACTGTGGTTTTACTCTACCTCCTTGGAGTGCTGCTAATCTTTGAACCTGGATTCTATGAAGTCTGCTCGGCTTCCTTCAGCTGGCACCCCGCCACAAGTACATTTCTCCAGACCGGCTTTTTAGGGCTGCAATTGGCTAGCTGCCTACACACCTCCCAGGCTGTAGCTACGTCACCTTCCATGCACTGTTAATAAGTGTAGGTAAGGTAGCGGCGACGTTGGGGGGGCAGATTAGGGGTTAATAAATATAATATAGGGGTCGGCGATGTTAGGGGCAGCAGATTAGGGGTTTATAGGTATAATGTAGGTGGCGGCGGTGTCCGGTCGGATGATTAGGGGTTAAAAAAAATTATTATAGTGGCAGCGATGTGGGGGGGCCTCGGTTTAGGGGTACATAGGTAGTTTATGGATGTTAGTGTACTTTGTAGCACAGTAGTTAAGAGCTTTATATTCACGCGTTAGCCCATAAAGCTCTTAACTACTGACTTTTTTTGGCGGTAGAAGTCTTGTCGGTAGAGGGTCTACTGCTCACTTCTCCCAAGACTCCAAATACCGGCGTTAGGCAGATCCCATTGAATATATATGTCTATATATGTATACATATTTATTTATGTGTTTATATATGTATATATGTTTATAAATACATATATACACAAATACATACATAAATAAATATATACACATATATACAGTACATATTTAGACATGTATATGTATGTATTGCAGACCTCATATCTTTGAGCCTTATAACATTTTTTGTGCAATTTCTGGAGTAGACTATCCCTTCAACTTAAAATTATCCTGTCTTTATTCAAAATCAAACACATAAATACATTTAAACTAATACTGCCATATTGGTTTTGTACGTCATACGCATTTCTACTTTCTGATAAGGATAATTGCCTGCTATTGTGGATGTCTATAAGGGCCAGGCAGTGGCCCTTAAACAGCGTGCACAAGGAAGGAAGTGCTGTACTTTGTTTGATATTTGCATAAGGATAACTGCCTATCTTTTACTAGCGGAGAGGTATCTCAAGAAAACATTCGGCTAGATTACCAGTTGTGCGTTAGGCTGAAAAAGTAGCGTTATCAGGTCTTAACGCTGCTTTTGCACTACCACTGCTATTATGAGTCTTGCAGGTTTAGGGGCACCGCACACTTCTTTGGCCTTACCAAAAAACGACTTACATAAACTTTGTAAAGTCTTTTTTCTATGGGACTTCCATAGCGCTGTTATTACGAGTCTGTCCTGGGAGGCCAAAAAGTGAGCGGTACACCCTCTACCTCCAAGATCCCTAACGCATTTTAAAGTCAGTAGTTAAAAGTTTTATGGTACAACCCTGTAGCATAAAACTCATAGCTAAAGTGCTAAAAAATACACTAACACCCATAAACTACCTATTAACCCCTAAACCGAGGCCCTCCCGCATCGCAAACACTATAATAAAAATTTTAACCCCTAATCTGCCGCTCCGGACATCGCCGCCACTAGAATAAACATATTAACCCCTAAACCGCCACACTCCTGCCTTGCAAACACTAGTTAAATAATATTAACCCCTAATCTGCTATCCCTAACATCGCCGACACCTACATTATGTTTATTAACCCTAATCTCCCTCCCCCAATGTCTCCGCCACCTACCTACATTTATTAACCCCTAATCTGCCGCCCCCAACGTCGCCACCACTATACTAAATGTATTAACCCCTAAACCTAAGTCTAACCCTAAACCCTAACACCCCCTAATTTGAATAGAATTACAATAAATCTAAATAAATATTAATATTATTACCTAAATAATTCCTATTTAAAACTAAATACTTACCTGTAAAATAAACGCTACATTGTAGCTTGCTTAGGGTTCATTTTTATTTTACAGGCAAGTTTGTATTTATTTTAACTAGGTAGAATAGTTATTAAATAGTTATTAACTATTTAATAACTACCTAGCTAAAATAAATACAAAAGTACCTGTAAAATAAAACCTAACCTAAGTTACACTACCACCTATATGTGCTTGAGAGGCATTCCCCTTCCCCCAATTCAGAGACTCTGAACACATTAGACAGGTGTTAGTCATTGATTAATTAAGAAAGACAACCCACTGCAGGAAGGTAAATGTTTGTCAGTTAGGTACATAAGGCAAAGGTAGGAAGGAAGAAAATTATTATAACATTTTTTTTTTTTTTTGCCTGATGAAACGGTCTGCGAACCGAGAAACACGTTGCAACCATTGGGGTAACATTGATCACCCTGTTATCCACTTGTTATTATTATGAACAACTACTGTGTTGTTCATTTTTAACCCTTTGTTTTTACTAAATATTTTGGATTTTTAAGATCTGTTGAGTGGATCTCTCTACCTACACTCTGCCTTTTTTCTGGTATACCAAGAGAATAATGTGACATTGGATTCAATATACCTGGAATATTGTACCTTCTGTTTCATAAATACCACTACCACCAAGTGATGATCTGTCTGGGTGAGCTGCCACACCTACTTAAATATGCAGCCGGCTTCCACAAGCACATTGGTGTGCTCCTGGAGTATGTGAGTACCCATTTGTTATTAAGAAAACACCATTGATTGCATCTTAAATAGTCTGCACATGTAGTGCTTTTGTTTTGTATCTTCACTGTAGTGCCAGCACTACAACATTAAGAGCGCTGTCGGACGGGTGAGCTGCCACACATCTTTCAATTCTGCAGCCTGCCCCTACTAGCACATAAGTGTGCTACTGGAGTATGTGAGTACTCATTTGGCTATATTATCTATGATTTCCTGTTTCACACTGATGATACCACACATGAGGCGCCCCTCTGTTTTTCTTCATTTCTCATAGTTACACCTGGACCTTACCAGCGAGGAGGAGGCAGCCAACACAGAAATTCATCCACTATCTAAAGGACACTAATACCCTCTTTCACTCCCCAGAGGGGTACATCTGTTGCAAAATAATTGTTTGCTACATATTTTGGGGTTGTTATTATATACATTTTAGTTAATATTTTTTTATAGATGTTTATTATCCCTTTGCTTTATTTCTTAGCGCCCCCTCTGTTGTGACCAGGTCACTCTGCATAACACTACACTACAATTAAATAAATTAACTAAATTAAAAATAATTAAATAACTTAAATTAAATTAGCTAAATTACAAAACCCCTCCCCACTAAATTACAGAAAATAAAAAAACAAATTACAGATCTTTAAACTAATTACACCTAATCTAATAGCCCTATCAAAATAAAAAAAAGCCCCCCCAAAATAAAAAAAAACCCTAACCTAAACTATCAATAGCCCTTAAAAGGACCTTTTTGCGGGGCATTGCCCCAAAATAATCAGCTATTTTACCTGTTAAAAAAAAAATACAAACAACCCCCCCAACAGTAAAACCCACCACCCACACAGCCAACCCCCAAATAAAATACTAACGAAAAAACCTAAGTTCCCCATTGCCCTGAAAAGGGCATTTGGATGTGCATTGCCCTTAAAAGGGCATTTAGCTCTATTGCAGCCCAAATCCCTAACCTAAAAAATAAATCCACCCAATAAACCCTTAAAAAGCTAACACTAACCCCCTGAAGATCGACTTACAGTTCTGAAGACCAGACATCCATCCTCAAGGAAGCGGCAGAAGTCTTCATCCAACTGGGCAGAAGTCCTCAATGAATCCAGGAGAAGTCTTCATCCAATCCGGGCGAAATGGTCCTCCAGACGGGCAGAAGTCTTCATCCAGATGGCATCTTCTATCTTCATTCATCCGATGCAGAGCAGGTCCATCTTCAAAACATCCGACACGGAGCATCCTCTTCATCCGGAGTCTTCTTACTGAATGACGGTACCTTTAAGTGATGTCATCCAAGATGGCGTCCCTTAGATTCCGATTGGCTGATAGAATTCTATCAGCCAATTGGAGATAAGGTAGAAAAAATCATGTTGGCTGATGCAATCAGCCAATAGGATTGAAGTTCAATCCTCTTGGCTGATCCAATCAGCCAATAGGATTGAGCTTGCATTCTATTGGCTGTTCCAATCAGCCAATAGATTGCGAACTCACCCCTGACTTAAGCAGCGCTGGTATTGAAGTGCGGTAAGGAGCACAATTTTGCTCTATGCTCACTTCTTGCCTTTTAACGCCTGGTTTGTAAAAACCCGTAATATCACCACTGCATGTAAGTGAGCGGTGAGATAAAACTGCTTGTTAGCACTGCATAGCTCCTAACGCAAATCTCGTAATCTGGCCAATTGTTTTTTTTACAGGACAGAAATATGAGTTTTTGAAAAAACAAAAAACTAATGTACACTTTGAAATTCCTTTCACCTAGATTACGAGTTTTGCGTTAGAGGTTGTGCGGTGCTAACGAGCAGTTTTCTCTCACCACTCACTTACCTACAGCGCTGGTATTACAAGTTTTCAGAAACCCGTTGTTAAAAGACAAGAAGTGAGCGTTGAGCAAAATTTTGCTCATTACCGCACTCCAATACTAGAGCTGCTTAAGTCAGCGGTGAGCTGGTATAACGTGCTCGTGCACAATTTCCCCATAGGAATCAACGGGGAGAGTCGGCTGAAAAAAAAGTCTAATAAAATTTATGTCTACACCTAACACCCTAACATGAACCCGAGTCTAAACACCCCTAATCTTACACTTATTAACCTCTATCTGCCGCCCCCGACATTGCCGAAACCTGCATTATATTATTAACCCCTAATCTGCCGCTCCGGACACCACCACCACCCACATTATACTTATGAACACCTAATATGCTGACCCCAACATCGCCGACACCTACATTATATTTATTAACCCCTAATCTGCCATCCCCAACGTCGCTGCCACCTACCTACATTTATTAACCCCTAATCTGCCACCCCCAACGTCGCCGCAACTAAATTAAATATATTAACCCCTAAACCTAAGTCTAACCCTAAACCTAACACCTCCTAACTTAAATATAATTTAAATAAATCTAAATAAAAATTCATTAACTACATTATTCTTATTTAAAACTAAATACTTACCTGTAAAATAAACCCTAAGACAGCTACAATATAACTAATAGTTACATTATAACCAGTTTAGCATTTATTTTTATTTTACAGGCAAGTTTGTATTTATTTTAACTAGGTAGAATAGTTATTAAATAGTTATTAACTATTTGATAACTACCTAGCTAATATAAATACTAAAGTACCTGTAAAATAAAACTTAACCCAAGTTACAATAATGCCTAACACTACACTACAATTAAATAAATTACCTACATTAAATACAATTAAATACATTAACTAAATTAAATACAATGACCTAAATTAAATTAGCTAAAGTACAAACAAAAAACCCCCACTAAATAACAGAAAATAAAAAACAAATTACAGAAATTTAAACTAATTACACCTAATCTAATAGCCCTATTAAAATAATAAAAAAAAACAAAATAAAAAAAAACCTACAAACTTGCCAGTAAAATAAAAATAAATCCTAACCTAGATACAATGTAACTATTAGTTACATTGTAGCTATCTTAGGGTTTATTTTATAGGTAAGTATTTAGTTTTAAATAGGAATTATTTAGTTAATGATAGGAATATTTATTTAGATTTATTTAAATTATATTTAAGTTAGGGGGCATTAGGTTTAGGGTTAGACTTAGGTTTAGGAGTTAATACATTTAATATAGTGGCAGCGACGTTGGGGGCGGCAGATTAATGGTTAATAAATGTAGGTTGGTGGCGGTGTTGTTAGGGATGGCAGATTAGGGGTTAATAAAATGTAACTAATGTTTGCGAGGGGGAGTGTGGCGGTTTAGGGGTTAATATGTTTATTATAGTGGCAGCGGCAGATTAGGGGTTAAAAAGTGTAGGTAGGCTGCGGCGACATTGGGGGTGGCAGATTAGTGGTTAATAAATATAATGTAGGTGCCGGCGATGTTGGGGTCAGCAGATTAGGGGTTCATACATACAATGTAGGTGGCTGTGTCCGGAGCGGCAGATTAGGGATTAACATTTTTATTTTAATATTCGCAATGCGGGAGGGCCTCGGTTCAGGGGTTAATAGGTAGTTTATGGGTTTTAGTGTACTTTTTAGCACTTTAGTTATGAGTTTTATGTTACGGCGTTGTACCATAAAACTCTTAACTACTGACTTTTAAATGCGTTAGGACTCTTGACAGGGTAGGGTGTACCGCTCACTTTTTGGCCTCCCAGGACAGACTCGTAATACCGGTGCTATGGAAGTCCCATAGAAAAAAAGTCTTTATGAAGTTTACGTAAGTCGTTTTGCGGTAAGGTCAAAAAAGTGTGCGGTGACCCTAAACCTGCAAGACTCGTGATATCAGCGGGCGTAAAAAAACAGCGTTAGGACCTCTTAACGCTGCTTTTTTACCCTAACTCACAATCCGTAATCTAGCCATTTGTTTGGTTAAAGCAGAGAAAAAATAATGACTACAATGTCCCTTTAACCAAAAATACATCAGTACAAATACGTTTTTATTTTTTTTATTTCAAAGAGCAAAACTATTTAAAATCTAGGAAGGGGAGTAATTGTATTTTGTTTAAGCTAAAGAAACTACAATTTTGTTCTTTAACTCTGATAATCATCATGTTCAAAAACATTATCATATTTTATAAACGTTAGGTTAGGTACAAATCCCCAAATCCGGAATTACAAAATCCAAAACAATGGGGCCGATTTATCATCGGTCTGTCCAACATGATCCACTCAGCGATGATTGATGAATGCCGACTTTATCTTATGAACTGCTTGTGCAATGATGCCCCCTGCAGATTCGCAGCCAATCAGTTGCTAGAAGGTGGTGTCAAACAGCCCGATCGTATACGATTGGGTGGATTGATGTCCGCAGCCTCAGAGCAGGCGGACAAGTTATAGGGCAGCGCTCTTAAGACCGCTGCTTCATAACTGCTGTTTCCGGGGAGCTTGATAATTTTTTTTTTTTTTTTTTTTTTTTTTTAATATATTTTTTATTGAGGTACTCAAAATAGGCATACAAACAGCATAAGTATATAATGACAATGGCGTTCATATAGCTTTCTTAACATGTTACAAAATTAAAAACTTAAACAGAACAATAGGATTAGTTTGTAATGCCTGTGTAAAGGGGAACCTTCTCAAATGAACACTGGAGGCCCACTAAGGACCAAACATAAGGGAAATAACTGAAAGTGAGGGAAGGTAAAGGGAAAAAAAAGAGAGATCACTTTTGGATCTCACTATTTTGACCTCGGGTTTTGTGGGTTAAGTTTCTATGATGCTAATTATTTTTCCAAAAGTAAACTATAGTTGTTCGCTCCAAAAGCATCATACCTGGGTCTGATATATAAAAATAAAGGTTATTATGGATTGGAGGTATACTATGTGGTTGGGAAAGAACTATGGTTGAGATGCGGCATAGAAAAGACAAGCCGCGTAGGCAGCCCTCCTGCAATAGGAGGTCCATTATGGTGGTGATGGGGGGGGGAGGTGGTAATAATAACTAGGTAAGAAAAGTAAGTGACTTAGGAAATTAGAGACTTATCATGAATCAAATGGAGAGCAGGTGAATAAGTGTTCTGGGCATCCAGTGGTGAGTGGGCTAAGTAAACAGGCTTCAATATTACAAAATAACATAAATATGTATACAGTTTCAAAAACATAATGACTACTGAAAGCAAAGCAGATTAGTCATATATCCAGTTCAGTGAAGGTTATTACTATGCATATCAAGACTGACAGGATGGATGTAGTTCAAACAAGAGGTAATGCGTGTGTGTAGCACCATTCACAACCAGAGCTCGTAGATAGTCAACATTATTAATAATTAGGCACTGTGTCTATGGGAATATGTAACAGGGCGTTAAGCTAGGTTTGTCAATGTCATGGGTAGAAGACTGGAAATAAAGTATGTTGTAGGTACCCTTGCTACTGGGCAGTGTATATAAAATGGCGCCGCCTCGGCCGCAGGCAGAGCCTATGTGAAAAGTAGACATGTCTCAGTAGTCATATTCATACAATATGGGTAGAGCTTCCCTTGTTTCCTCCTGAGAGAGAGTGAATGGTCTCTTATATTGCCAAATCAGGCAAAAACATGTTTACAAATATATAGATCTACAACAAGCTATTCCTCTTCTGCAAGAATGTGCCATGTGTTAAAAGGAGTTGAGAAAAGGTATGGGATATTTTTGCCATTAGTGTCAGCATGTATTATTTGTTGCCGTTAACCTCCATAAAGAGAGTAAAACCAGAGGAGCATTGAATATTATAAACAAGACTGTTTAACAAGCAAACTGCAGCGGATGTAAAACAGTAGACTATATAATTGTAACCAGGCTATGTATAAAGACACAGTACACTTGTTCAGTAGTATAAGAAATACCTATGCTTAGCAGGGTCTGTAATACAGTAAGAGTGCCTACTATAAGTTATATTAGAACAACCAAGGGAGATCCTTATGTCAGCCTGTGCATGAATATGTGGTTAAATATCACCTATAGGAGAAATGCCCATCATACCAGCAAAGTGTCCCAAAGAGTTATAAAGTCCAAGGAATCTAGTCTCTCAACCGACTTCTTGTTTTCTCAGTAGCCGCTGTGTGCCTATAAAAGTATAGGGGTGGCAGATATAGAGTTTTTACAAAGCTTGGTAGACACATGTTTCTAAAGGTATGAGAACGCTGTAAGGGATAAACAGTTATGGAGTAACCCTCTAAGGTGTTAGTGCACAGTGAAAAAGTTTTAGTCACAAGGAGTCTCCATCCGGCGTATGTCATACAGGCTAAATAAAAATAAACACACTGCCCCTCCATTTAATGTCACTCGGGAGACCGTAGTAAGTGCAAGGGGCATATCGGTTTGCAGGATTATCCTTTTATCCTATGCCTTTAGGGATCATCAGGTGGGTAACTGTGTTAGCTGTCCCGCTGATAGAGAGTGAATCAGGAGCAAAACGAAAGTAAGTATTCTGTCGGGTTACCGCTCTCCATACTTGTGCAGGGCTCCGCTGACTTGCTGCATTACCGATCTGCTGCATCACTGCCACCTCGACGTTAGATTCAGCAGTAGTTATCCCCAAAGGATGTTCTCCCTCCTGCATTTTTCCCCAAAGCTGTATGGCCTGAGTAGTCTCCTTCTGTGCGCTAGCATCCCGCTCTTCTTCCGATATACTGCAGTTAGGGGGTAAGCGCCGGGGCCCCATAACACCACCCTCATCCCTGTTAAGTGAGACATGCTTGGAGAGGCCGGGGTGCCAGGTCTGACTGCCGCTATTACTGTGTGGGGCTGCATACAACTTTTCTGCCAATCTGGCGTGGTGGGTATCAAGTAGGCGCCTCAGTTCTTCTAAGAAGCAGGACGGAGTTTGCATATTGCTGGTTGAGTAGGGAACTTTGAGGATAAGTAAATTTTCAGCTCTCTCAGAGTTAGATAGATAACTGAAGGCCTGCAAATAAAAGAGATTGTCCTCAAAATGGCGTCTCTCTCTCTCTGCTCCACATTGTAAGAAAGCGGCGGCGTGCTGGCACAGTCTCTCCGGGTCCTTTAAGATTTATATCAATAGGATACCAGCTCCTGGGTTAATCCACAACCGTTTTGGGTATAGAAGGATAGCTGTAGAATGCGGAGAAACCCCTAAATTAGGATCATGGGCCCGGGAGCTGCACTTGAACACGTCCGACCGGCTCTGCAGTTGGCTCCGCCCCTTCAGCTTGATAATTTTTTTAATCCAAACTTTACAGATTTCTTTGCTTTTGTCTTTGAATTTTTTTGTTGTATTCTAAAATGCAAATAATAGTCTTTATTTATTTAAAACAACAAAATATTACTTCTCCGATGGTTCTATGTATACAACATTATATAGAACTATCTTTAAGGTGCATATATAAGCTGTATTAAAAGATGTGAATATTGTCTAAATGACATAAGATATTGCTGTTTATAATTGATTCCACATCCCCTCTCTAAACTGTCAAATTTTTAAGATACAAATATTAAAAAAATCCAAACTATTCCAAAATCCCAAACCTTTTCTGGCACCAGGCAGATTGGATAAAGGGTTTTCTACCCGTTCAATATTATATGCTAAAATGCCATATACTGAAATTACCTAATAAATATATGTCCTTAAGTCAAGGCTTGTTTTAAAAATATTATGGTGTTCTGTGCTCTGTCGACTGTACGCTATTAAAAAAACATCAGTTTTAGATGACTACTACGACAAAATTTATAAAAGTGCTGTCACTAAACCGTGCACATTGCTCTTTCACCTGACAAGAAATGAGAGCATTTTTTTTCATAACAAAAGGGTTAGTACACCTGTAATATAAATAACTTCTAGCAGATTTGTTCAAGTAAAATCATTTAAAACTTCATGAACTATAATCCTTTCTTATTATCAGCACATCTAAAAGAGATATGCAATCACCTTGCTCAACCTCTACCACAAAATTAATTTGCTTTGGATAGACTCCATTAATTGTTCATAAAATGGATCTGAATCGTTGCTTTTACAGAGATCAACGTGTCATAAGCAATGCACAATGCCTTCAGTAAATTGTCCTGCCATTAATTGTGGTAATGAAATACTTAAAAAAATGAATGTGCTTGCATTTTAATGTTTGATAACAACATTACTTACGCCTTCTTTTGGCTGTCAATATAATAAAGCAATTTCCAGGAAAAAAATAAACACAACAGCTATATTACAAGTGTTGCTCTAATGTTAATGTGTGTGCAAGATTAAAATATCCCTCCTGCGCTAATTGCGCTCATATTACAAGTTGAAATTAGACACTTCTGTACGAGAGCAAACTAACGGCTAGATTTAGAGTTTTGTCGGTAACGACCCGCGTAGCTAACTCATGCTTTTTTTTCCCCGCACCTTTTAAATACCGCTGGTATTTAGAGTTCACAGAATGGCTGCGTTTTCAGTGCATTAGGCTCCAAAAACGGAGCGTAGAGCATAATTTACTGCCACTGCAACTCTCGATACCAGCAGTGCTTACGGACGTGGCCAGCATCAAAAACGTGCTTGTGCACGATTCCCCCATAGGAAACAATGGGGCTGTTTGAGCTGAAAAAAACCCTAACACCTGCAAAAAAGCAGCGTTCAGCTCCTAACGCAGCCCCATTGTTTCCCATGGGGAAACACTTCCTAAGTCTGCACCAAACACCCTAACATGTACCCCGAGTCTAAACACCCCTAACCTTCCACTTATTAACCCCTAATCTGCCGCCCCCGCTATCGCTGACCCCTGCATATTATTATTAACCTTTAATCTGCCGCTCCGTACACCGCTGCAACCTACATTATACCTATGTGCCCCTAATCTGCTTCCCCTAACACCGCCGACCCCTATATTATATTTATTATCCCCTAATTTGCCGCCCCCAACGTCGCCTCCACCTACCTACAATAATTAACCCCTAATCTGCCGACCGGACCGCACCGCTACTCTAATAAATGTATTAACCCCTAAAGCTAAGTCTAACCCTAACACTAACACCCCCTAAGTTAAATATAATTTAAATCTAACTAAATAAATTAACTCTTAATTAATAAATTATTCCTATTTAAAGCTAAATACTTACCTGTAAAATAAATCCTAATATAGCTACAATATAAATTATAATTATATTGTAGCTATTTTAGGATTAATATTTATTTTACAGGCAACTTTTTAATTATTTTAACCAGGTACAATAGCTATTAAATAGTTAATGACTATTTAATAGTTACCTAGTTAAAATAATTACAAAATTACCTGTAAAATAAATCCTAACCTAAGTTACAATAAAACCTAACACTACACTAACAATAAATAAATTAAATAAACTACCTACAATTATCTACAATTAAACCTAACACTACACTATCAATAAATTAATAAAATAAAATACCTACAAATAAATACAATGAAATAAACTAACTAAAGTACAAAAAATAAAAAAGAACTAAGTGACAAAAAATAAAAAAATATTTACAAACATTAGAAAAATATTACAACAATTTTAAACTAATTACACCTACACTAAGCCCCCTAATAAAATAACAAAGACCCCCAAAATAAAAAAATGCCCTTCCCTATTCTAAAATTAAAATAGAAAAGATCTTTTACCTTACCATGTCTTAACAGTGGTTCCCAGACCGCATGTCTTGTTGTTATATTTTACCATGCCCCAAAGAATTCAGCTCTTTTGCTGTAAAAAAAAAACATACAATACCCCCCCCAACATTACAACCCACCACCCACATACCCCTAATCTAACCCAAATCCCCCTTAAATAAACCTAACACTAAGCCCCTGAAGATCTCCCTACTTTGTCTTCACCACGCCGGGTTCACCGATCGATCCAGAAGAGCCTCCGATGTCTTGATCCAAGCCCAAGCGGGGGGCTGAAGATGTCCATTATCCGGCTGAAGTCTTCATCCAAGCGGGAGCTGAAGAGGTCCATGATCCGACTGAAGTCTTCTATCAAGCGGCATCTTCAATCTTCTTTCTTCCGGACCCATGTAGTTCATCCCGCCAACTCGGAACATCCATCTTCACCGACGACTTCCTGACGAATGACGGTTCCTTTAAGGGACGTCATCCAAGATGGCGTCCCTCGAATTCTGATTGGCTGATAGGATTCTATCAGCCAATCGGAATTAAGGTAGGAATTTTCTGATTGGCTGATGGAATCAGCCAATCAGATTAAAGTTCAATCCGATTGGCTGATCTGTTCAGCCAATCAGATTGAGCTTGCATTCTATTGGCTGATTTTTGTACTTTAGTTAGTTTATTTCCTTGTATTTATTTGTAGGCATTTTATTTAATTAATTTATTGATAGTGTAGTGTTAGGTTTAATTTTAGATAATTGTAGGTAGTTTATTTAATTTATTTATTGATAGTGTAGTGTTAGGTTTAATTGTAACTTAGGGTAGGATTTATTTTACAGGTAATTTTGTAATTATTTTAACTAGGTAACTATTTAATAGCTATTGTACCTGGTTAAAATAATTACAAAGTTGCCTGTAAAATAAATATTAATCCTAAAATAGCTACAATAAAATTATAATTTATATTGTAGCTATATTAGGGTTTATTTTACAGGTAAGTATTTAGCTTTAAATAGGAATAATTTATTTAATAAGAGTTAATTTATTTCGTTAGATTTAAATTATATTTAAGTTAGGGGGGTGTTAGTGTTAGGGTTAGACTTAGCTTTAGGGGTTAATACATTTATTATAGTAGCGGTGTGGTCCGGTCGGCAGATTAGGGGTTAATAATTGTAGGTAGGTGGAGGCGACGTTGGGGGCGGCAGATTAGGGGTTAATAAATATAATATAGGGGTCAGCTGTGTTAGGGGCAGCAGATTAGGGGTACATAGGTATAATGTAGGTTGCGGCGGTGTACGGAGCAGCAGATTAGGGGTTAAAAAATATGCAGGTGTCAGCGATAGCAGGGGCGGCAGATTAGGGGTTAATAAATATTATGTAGGTGTCGGCAGTATTAGCGGCAGCAGATTAGGGGTACATAGGGATAACGTAGGTGGCGGCGGTGTTCGGTCGGCAGATTAGGGGTTAAAAAAAATTATTATAGTGCCGGCGATGTGGGGGGGGGGCTCGGTTTAGGGGTACATAGGTAGTTTATGGCTGTTAGTGTACTTTAGAGCACAGTAGTTAAGAGCTTTATGAACCGGCGTTAGCCCAGAAAGCTCTTAACTCCTGTTTTTTTCTGAGGCTGGAGTTTTGTCGTTAGATTTCTAACGCTCACTTCAGCCACAACTCTAAATACTGGCATTAGAAAGATCCCATTGAAAAGATAGGATACGCAAATGACGTAAGGGGATCTGCGGTATGGAAAAGTCGCGGCTGCAAAGTGAGCGTTAGACCCTTTCCTGACTGACTCTAAATACCAGCGGTAGCCCAAAACCAGCGTTAGGAGCCTCTAACGCTGGTTTTGACGGCTAATGCCAAACTCTAAATCTAGCCGTAAATTTGCACGTATCAGGCTAGTGCGACTTAAATCCTAGAGTAAATGTTAGGGCTAAATTGAAAGTTGCACCAAACACAGCATAAATACATTAAAATAAAGTGTAACACTCATATATGCACTATCTGATAATAATAATTTATATAAATATTTTAAAAAAATAATTATAAGGGTTAAAAGGTATATAGTATGTGACAAGGTATTTGAATAGAAAGGAATATTATGGACATATACATACATAAACATGTCTAAATATGTGTATATATATATATATATATATATGTATATATAGATATGTATAAATGTGTATACATGTGCATTTATGTATTTATATTGGTCCCTGTGTATATATATATATGAACAAAGGTAGATGCACTCTCAGGCCTTCCACGATTTACTTTATTGATTTACAATAAAGTAAATCGTGGAAGACCTGAGAGTGCATCTACCTTTGTTCATATATGCTATTTATATTTGCACCCAGGCTGTTGTCTCTTGGTGGGCTGACCTGGAAACTGCTTGGATATATATATATATAGGGGGAGTCCGGACTAAAGATCAAAAACAATAAAGTCCAAAAACAGATAGATATATATCTGTTTATACCTATGCCCCTATATATTTAGTTCTATCTATCTATCATCTAATCTATCTCTCTATCATTATATATATATAAAGAGAGAGGGAGGGAGAGAGAAAGAGGTATAGATATATATTTTACAAAAAAATACATCAGATAATACATCAGATTTTAATAGAAATATCTACTTAAAAATAAATAAAATATTTTCTTCTATATGAAGAACATTGGAGCATAAAATATTCATAACTACCTTCGGGTTACCTTAGTGGGCCTAACGTGGTGTCGGGTTATCGAGCAAGCAATAAGTGTTAGGTCTTTCAGTTTGCATTGCTCCATTAAAGTCAGGGCCGGACTGGGCTTAATAAGCTTGCCTGAAAATATTTAAGACCAGCCCTATAGTTTGTCGAGTACACACACACACACACACACACACACATATATATATATATTATAAATATATATATATATATGGGGCGGAGCCAACTACTTAAGCAGCCAGACATGTTTCAGTGCAGCTCCAGGCTTTCAACTATAAAATTAAGAAATAATCCTTATTCAAAAGCCTGAAACTACTCTACTGTTCATCTGAACATAAATACTGACTACTCCAAACTACAAGCAATGCATGACATGCTTTAATCGTGTCTTCTCATCATTATACCTCATTCAAATCTGCCACGTGGAGCCACTAAATCCCATCTACTTACAACTAACCTGCCTAACATGGAAGCGTTACAAGCATGGGAACAGAATACTCAGCAACTTTTTGAGCAGCATTTTCGATGCCTAGCTATGGATATAATGTCCCTGTTTGATTTCATATCTGAGCCGCAAAAGAAGTGGACCAGGAGGGCTGACCTATGGCTACCTAGTGAGAACTGCGATGCTGCAGAGAGCCCAGCTATGGGGAAAATGGAGACCCGACTGAGACCGGCTCCTTTGCTACTAGAGGGCAAAGTTATCAAGCACTCACTTGAGTCTCTGTCATCTGCCGATCCTACAGACTTTTCATTTGCCCGGGCCCCGGGGGATGCGGCCGGCCCTCGGGTCAGGGAAATCGCTGTTGAAGCGAGAGATCCGGCAGAGCACATGAATGCACAAATGGCCCCCAGCTTCCTCCATTACAAGTCTGCACCAGAGGGACGGTTGCCGAATTCCAGTGTCTCTTACCTTGCAGAGGAGATGCCAATTCTTCCGCCGAGAGCCAAGTTGTCTACCATCGGCAATTAGAGGACACTCGCAGCAGCTCATTTTGGTATGATCGCAATTGAACCTAACTTAGGCCACACAAAGGGTTTGAGTGGTTCAGTCGCGCCACAAAGCCCCTGAGGCTTCAGTCACGCATTGGGTACTTCCCTGGCCCCAATCAGGGGAATAAAGATCACCACTCTACATATTTCACTCACGAGTGGCTTCCTAACACATGGATTGGGAAATGTCTGATTCTTACCCAGCGCCATGATCCCTGCCTACAAAGGTATTTATACACATCTGACTACCCAGATCTTATGAACCTCTATACAAGAGAAGGCATCGGCTGAGGTCTCTAACACTACAGGACAGTTTAAAGGGCTTAACTGGATGTTTTCTTTTTCTATTTTTTGACCAGCCCCAACTGCGGGTACGAGATGAACTTCTCTGGATGCCTATACAGGGTTCTAGTTTTTCCCTGGGTTGAATGTTTCCTAGTTGTAACGCTGACATTTTTCTTTTGTTATAAACCTGAACTAAATTGTACTTTTTTAGACACAGTAATGTTTATATTATTTTTATGTGCCTAAGTTGTTCTATAATCAATGTGACACTATTTAGCCACAGTAATGTTCACCAATAGTGTATATATTTTTCTAGGCTATTTGTTGCTTACTATATGCCCTATCGCTGCTGATGCAATAGATTGCCCTTGTTTAGTGTCTTTGGTTCATATCATAGTTATAGCAGAGTTAGGAGACTAACTGTTAATTTTCTTTATTCCATACTACTAGTCCAAATATTACCTACTACCTTAAGCAGCCCTACCGAGAAACTTAATGTTTAGTGTTGGGCTTTAGATAATAGTTTCTCCAAACTTAATGAGTGATATTTTTACTTATTCAGAAGCCCAGTATGTTAAACTGACCACAGATAGTATGTTCCAGTACAGTATATACCCTGTTTGTTCTTCCTCATGCTGCTATGTTTTAATATGTCAAATGTTATACTTAGATATTGCCAGTCGGAGCTATTTAGCACTGTCAAGTCTACTGTTGATATTGCATATTTCATGTTGGTGATCTGTTTCAAAGTCTTAATCTGATAGGAGGTATAATTTTCATATATAGGTTAGACACAATTAGCTTTAACTCCTGATTAATCTGTTAAGAACGACATTATGTTTATTATTGCTGTTAACTTATTACAAATGTTATACACAACACCATATTATAGTCCTAAGGGTCCGAAAGCGGCCCTCTATGCTTAATATCTATTAAATATTCCTTACTATGTCCTCTTATTAGCTGATAACCTATTTATAACCCTATTATGCTAAATAGATGTGCAGTGTTTGAGATATTTATAGAAACGTATGTTATATGTACCCCACAGCTACTCCTTTTTATGAGGTTCTTAAGTTGCCCTTATATATTAGCTCATTTAAAAATTATATATGACAGGATACCGAATGTGAGATACTTCCACTGGCTTTGGTAGATTTACCATAAGGCTTATGTGGATCCTTTATAACATGCTTATGTATTTGCTGCAAACAGCCTTAATAATGGCTGGGATTAGCTTGTCTCTCTTAAACATAAAGTTAAAGAATTGTATCTATATGGTAGTAGGTCAGTACCATACTATATAATGCTGCTGTTATGGATTCAGATTTATTAAAAACTTGGCTCCGCCCCGCCCTCTTCGGGGTTAGTTTACTAAGTAAACAAAGGAACGTAGATTCCCTAGAAAATCTCCTTATTCTTTACAGTGTAATATAGCGGCTATGGATATCCCTTATCCTTTACCAACCTCTATGACAGTACTGAACTATACAATAATATACCTAAGGTTTTTATTTTTCCCATATTTTCCTATATATGTCCATGAGATGTTTCCAAGTGGCCTGGGAAATAATATGTCATAGTTATAAAAGAGGTCAGCATTCCAATAAACAGGACTTGTTTTATATATATATATATATATATATATATATATGTATATGTATATATATATAACCATACAAGCTTATCTTTGGAACTGTTTATCTCCTCTGTATGTTAGATGTAAATTATGGGCTCTGTTTAATATTCATATCTTTGTCGAGACATGTGCCTATGTCCATTATCATCCTGTAAGCTTGTTTATGTTTGATGTTGTACGACCTCAATAAAAAAAATAAAAAATAAAAAATAAAATAAAATATATATATATATATATATATATATATAAAAATCCAGAAAAATTAAGGTTAACACTCTGCTCTGCTGCTATTTGGCTTTTTCCCAACTTTATTTATACCCTGTCATTAAACACCACCATTCACTATACTAAAATGTTTAACCCCTATCCCGCCACTCCCTGACCCCGCCGCAACTCTAATAAATGTATTAACCCCTATCCCTCCACTCCTGGAGCCCACCGCAACTCTAATAAATGTATTACCCCTATCCTGCTGCACCCGGAGCCAACCACAACTTTAATAAAGTTTTTAACCCCTATCCCCCCGCTCCCCTCTGCAACTAAATAAATGTATTAACCACTAAACCCCTGGCCTCCTTCATCACTATGACTTACTAAACATATTAACCCCTAAACCACCAGCCCCCCACATCGCCATAAACTAAATTAAGCTATTAACCCCTAAACCTAACAACCCACTAACTGTGCATCAAATATTAACTCATCCCTATCGTATAATAAATTTAAACTTACCTTTAGAATTAAAATAAACTATATTAAACTACTAATTAACCTACCCTAACTATTATCCTACAATTACATTAAACTATATCAAACTATTAATTAACCTACCCTATTATACTAAAATTACATTACACTATATTAAATTACTAATTAACCTACCCTAACTATTATACTACAATTACATTAAACTAACAATAAAATTAACTATATTATATATTTAAAAACCTAACCCTACTAAAGTTATTTAAATCTACTATAAAGAATTACTAAGTTACAAAAAAATAACAACTAAGTTACAAAAAATAAAAAACACTAAGTTACACAAAATAAAAAAGAAATGATCAAATATTTAATCTAATTACACCTAATCTAATCGCCCTATCAAAATAAAAAAGCCCCCCCCCCCAAAAATAAAAAAAAACCTAGCCTACAATAAACTACCAATGGCCCTTAAAAGGGCCTTTTGCAGGGCATTGCCCCAAAGAAATCAGCTCTTTTACCTGTAAAAAAAATACAAACACCCCCTCCAACAGTAAAACCCACCACAAACACAACCAAATCCCCAAATAAAAACCTATCTAAAAAACTTAAGCTCCCCATTAGTGATGTCGAGAACTTAAAAATTTCTGTTTGCGAACGGCGGACTCGAACTTCCGGTATTGTTCGCGAACCGGTGAACCGCGCCAACCGCCATGGACTTCAATAGGCAGGCGAACTTTAAAACCCACAAGGACTCTTTCTGGCCACAATAGTGATGGAAAAGTTGTTTCAAGGGGACTAACACCTGGACTGTGGCATGCTGGAGGGGGATCCCATGGAAAATTACATAGTTGATGCAGAGTCTGCTTTTAACCCATAAAGGGCCTAAATCACCTAACATTCCTAAATTGTTTGCAATAACGTGCTTTAAAACATCAGTTATGATGTTGTATCAATCAGGTAGTGTAAGGGTTACACCCACTTCACTGTGACAGACCAAACGCCAAGTGTAAAGCACCTCAAACAACCGCAAACAGTCCATTTGCACAACCACGAGATAGATAGGTTTGATAGATAGATACATAGATTACATAGCTCAATTGATGCAATATACATATGATCGAAACAAATTACATAGATCAATAGATGCAATATCCATTTGATAGATACGAATGTTATCGATCCAAAGATGCAATATACATTTAATAGATATGAATTACATCAATCAAAAGATGTAATATAAATTCTATAGATACGAATTACATTGATCAATAGATGCAATATACATTTGATAGATACATTTGATAGTTAGATCGATTTGATAGATAAATAGATACATTTGAAAGATATATAATTTCCCTGACAGAGTATAACAATAAGACATGCGGTCTGGGACCCGTGGTGGGTTAAGTAGTACTATTCTTAGCAGTTTAGTACTACCTGTTACTCCCCCTATCGGGGGAGTTCTATATGGCCTGCATTTTTGGAACAGGGAGATGGAAGAAGATGATTGGTCTGTCCTCCTACTTCAAATTTGTCAAAAACACAGTCTCAAAACAGTTCGGACACAAGATAGATAGATAGGATCGATAGATATACATAGATTGATAGTTAGATAGAATTGATAGAAGATAAATAGATAGATTTGTTAGATATATAATTACCCTGACAAAGTATAATAATTAAACATGTGGTCTGGAACCCATGGTAACTAGGTTGTGTTAAGTAGTACTATTCTTAGCACTTTCATCCCTGTAACTCCTCCTATCGGGGGAGGTCTATATAGCCTGCATGATTACCATGACAAATTATAACAACAAGACACGCGGTCTGGGACCCATGGTAACTAGGTTGTGTTAAGTAAAACTTTTCTTAGCAGTTTAATCCCTCTTACTCCCCCTTTCGGTGGAGGTCTATATGGCCTGAATGATTACCCTGACAAAGTATAACAACAAAACATGCGGTGTGGGACCCATGGTAACTAGGTTGTGTTAAGTAGTACTATTCTTAGAACTTTAATCCCTGTTACTCCCCATATGAAGGGAGGTCTATATGGCCTGCATGATTACCCTGACAAAGTATAATAACAAAAACATGCGGTCTGGGACCCATGGTAACTAGGTTTTGTTAAGTAGTACTATTCTTAGCACTTTCATCCCTGTAACTCCTCCTATCAGGGGAGGTCTATATGGCCTGCATGATTACCCTGACAAAATATAACAACAAGACATGCTGTCTGGGAGCCATGGTAACTAGGTTGTGCTAAGTAAAACTTTTCTTAGCAGTTTAATCCCTCTTACTCCCCCTTTCAGTGGAGGTCTATATGGCCTGCATGATTACCCTGACAAAGTATAACAACAAAACATGTGATGTAGGACCCATGGTAACTAGGTTGTGTTAAGTAGTACTATTCTTAGCACTTTAATCCCTGTTACTCCCCCTATCAAGGGAGGTCTATATGGCCTGCATGATTACCCTGACAAAGTATAATAACAAAACATGCGGTCTGGGACCCATGGTAACTAGGTTGTGTTAAAGGGACACAAAACCCACATTTTTTCTTTCATGATTTAGAAAGAGCATCCAATTTTAAACTACTTTCTAATTTACTTCTATTATCCAATTTGTTTTATTCTCTTGATATTCTTTGCTGAAAAGCATATCTAGATATGCTCAGTAGCTGCTGATTGGTTGCTGCACTTAGAAGCCTTGTGTGATTGGCTCACCCCTGTGCATTGCTTTTTTTTAAACTAAGGATATCTAAAAAATGAAGCAAAATTAATAATAGAAGTAAATTCTAATGTTGTTTACATTTGTATTCTCTATCTGAATCATGAAAGAAAATTTTTGGGTTTAGTGTCCCTTTAAGTAGTACTATTCTTAGCACTTTCATCCCTGTTACTCCCCCTATTGGGGGAGGTCTATATGGCGTGCCTGATTATCCTGGCAAAATATAACAACAAGACATGCGGTCTGGGAACCACTGTTAACTAGGTTGTGTTAAGTTGTACTATTCTTAGCACTTTAATCCCTGTTACTCCCCCTATTGGGGGAGGTCTATATGGCCTGCCTGATTATCCTGACAAAATCTAACAACAAGACATGCGGTCTGGGAACCACTGTTAATGTTAACTAGGTTGTGTTAAGTTGTACTATTCTTAGCACTTTAATCCCTGTTACTCCCCCTATCAAGGGAGGTCTATATGGCCTGCATGATTAACCTGACAAAGTATAACAACAAAACATGCATTCTGGGACCCATGGTAACTATGTTGTGTTAAGTAGTACTATTCTTAGCATTTTCATTCCTGTAACTCCCCCTATCGGGGGAGGTCTATTTGGCCTGAATGATTACCCTGACAAAGTATAACAACAAAACATGCGGTCTGGGACCCATGGTGGTACTGGTATAACTAGGTTTTCTTAAGTATTGCTATTCTTCACAGTTTAATCCCTGTGATTGGTCTGTCCTCCTACTTCAAATTTGTCAAAAACACAAGTGGCTGTCTCAAAACAGTCCGGACAGAAGATAGATAGGATAGATAGATATACATAGATTGATAGTTAGATAGAATCGATAGAGGATAAATAGATAGATTTGTTAGATATATAACTACCCTGACAAAGTATAATAATTAAACATGCGGTCTGGGACCCATGGTAACTAGGTTGTGTAAAGTAGTACTATTCTTAGCACTTTCATCCCTGTAACTCTTCCTATCGGGGGAGGTCTATATGGCCTGCATGATTACCATGACAAAGTATAACAACAAGACACGCGGTCTGGGACCCATGGTAACTAGGTTGTGTTAAGAATTACTTTTCTAAGCACTTTAATCCCTGTTACTCCCCCTATCGGGGGAGGTCTATATGGCCTGTATGATTACCCTTACAAAATATAATAACAAGACATGCGGCTGTGACCCATGGTAAGGTTGTGTTAAGTAGTACTGTTCTTAGCATTTTAATACCTGTTACTCACCCTATCAGGGGAGGTCTATATGGCCTGCATGATTACCCTTACAAAAAATAAAAACAAGACATGCGGTCTGTGACCCATGGTAAGGTTGTGTTAAGTGGTACTGTTCTTAGCATTTTAATACCTGTTACTCACCCTATCGGGGGAGGTCTCTATGGCCTGTATGATTACCCTTACAAAATATAATAACAAGACATGCGGCTGTGACCCATGGTAAGGTTGTGTTAAGTAGTACTGTTCTTAGCATTTTAATACCTGTTACTCACCATATCCGGGGAGCTCTATATGGCCTGCCTGATTACCCTTACAAAATATAATAATAAGACATATGCTCTGTGACCCATGGTAAGGTTGTGTTAAGTAGTACTGTTCTTAGCATTTGAATACCTGTTACTCACCCTATCAGGGGAGGTCTATATGGCCTGCATGATTACCCTTACAAAAAATAAAAACAAGACATGCGGTCTGTGACCCATGGTAAGGTTGTGTTAAGTGGTACTGTTCTTAGCATTTTAATACCTGTTACTCACCCTATCGGGGGAGGTCTCTATGACCTTCATGATTACCCTTACAAAATATAATAATAAGACATATGCTCTGGGACCCATGGTAAGTTTGTGTTAAGTAGTATTGTTCTTAGCATTTTAATACCTGTTACTCACCCTATCGGGGGAGGTCTATATGGCCTGCATGATTACCCTTACAAAATATAATAACAAGACATGTGGTCTGGGACCCATGGTAACTAGGTTGTGTTAAGTAGTACTGTTCTTAGCATTTTAATACCTGTTACTCACCCTATCGGGGGAGGTCTATATCGCCTGCATGATTACCCTTACAAAATATAATAATAAGACATATGCTCTGGGACCCATGGTAAGGTTGTGTTAAGTAGTACTGTTCTTATTAGTTTAATACTTTTTACTACCCCTAATGGTGGGAGGTCTATATGGCCTGCATGATTAGCTGCACTAAACAAAACAACAAGACATGCGGTCTTGGACTAAGACCCATGGCTAACTCGGTTGTGTAAAGTAGTACTATTCTTAGCACTTTCATCTCTGTTACTTCCAGGCCTCTCGGGGGAGGTCTACATGGCCATCATGATTAGCCTAACAAAGTACAACAATAAAACCTTGGCTCTTGAAACCATGTTAATTAGGTTTACTTCGGTAGTACTGTTCTTATTAGTTTAATACCTGTTACAACCCCTAATGGTGGGAGGTCTATATGGTCTGCATGATTAGCCGCACCAAACAAAACAGCAAGACATGCGGTCTTGGACTAAGACCCATGGCTAACTTGGTTGTGTAAAGTAGTACTATTCTTAGCACTTTCATCCATGTTACTTCCAGACCTCTCGGGGGAGGTCTACATGGCCATCATGATTAGCCTAACAAAGTACAACAATAAAACCTTGGCTCTTGAAACCATGTTAATTAGGCTTATTTCGGTAGTACTGTTCTTATTAGTTTAATACCTGTTACAACCCCTAATGGTGGGAGGTCTATATGGCCTGCATGATTAGCCGCACCAAACAAAACAACAAGACATGCGGTCTTGGACTAAGACCCATGGCTAACTTTGTTGTGTAAAGTAGTACTATTCTTAGCACTTTAATCCCTGTTACTTCCAGACCTCTCGGGGGAGGTCTACATGGCCATCATGATTAGCCTCACCAAAATATAACAACAAGACGTGCGGTCAGGGAACCATGGTAAGGTTACTTCCTTTTGCACAATCAAGTATACCAGTTGCAGACATAGGTTCTGACCCTGCATTATGGCTGCACCTCTCCCTAAAAGAGGCATCAGTTACAGAGTCTGTGGGCATGCAAGCAAAGAACTGGCCTGCCTAAAAGGAGCAGCAAGGCAATACAGGTCGTTCTTCTTCAGCCGTTTTATACGATGGCCCACAACCCTCAACAGCCACAACAGCATGAAACACCACATATGCCATCCTTTTGAACAATAGAGTACAGGTATGGCATTGATTTTAGGAACACAGAGATAATTTTTAGGAACCGTGAAATTGAACAAAAAACCATGCTTGGACACCCAGTACAGTACAGGTCGTTCTCCTTCGGCCTTTTTATAAGAGGGTCCAGGACCCTCAACAGAAACAACAGCAGGAAAGAGGACATATGGCATCCTTTTGAAAAATAGAGTACAGGTACGGCATTGATTTTAGAAACCCGGAGATAATTTTTAAGAACCGGGAAATTGAACAAAAAAAATGATTGGACACCCAGTACACTTCGTTCTCCTTCAGCCTTTTTATAAGAGGGTCCAGGGCCCTCAACAGAAAAAACAGCAGGAAAGAGGACATATGGCATCCTTTTGAACAGTAGAGTACAGGTACGGTATTGATTTTAGAAACCCGGAGATAATTTTTAGGAACCGGGAAATTGAACAAAACAACTGATTGGACACCCAGTACACTTCGTTTTCCTTCAGCCTTTTTATAAGAGGGTCCAGGAACCTCAACAGAAACAACAGCAGAAAAGAGGACATATGGCATCCTTTTGAAAAATAGAGTACAGGTACGGCATTAATTTTAGAAACCCGGAAATAATTTTTAGGAACCGGGAAATTGAACAAAAAAAATGATTGGACATCCAGTACACTTCGTTCTCCTTCAGCCTTTTTATAAGAGGGTCCAGGACCCTCAACAGAAACAACAGCAGGAAAGAGGACATATGGCATCCTTTTGAACAATAGAGTACAGGTACGGCATTGATTTTAGAAACCCGGAGATAATTTTTAGGAAACGGGAAATTGAACAAAAAAAATCATTGGACATCCAGTACACTTCGTTCTCCTTCAGCCTTTTTATAAGAGGGTCCAGGACCCTCAACAGAAACAACAGCAGGAAACACCACATATGCCATAAATAACACAATAGAGTACAGGTATGGCATCAATTTTAGAAACCAGGAGATAATTTTTAGGAACCGGGAAATTGAACAAAGAAAATGATTGGACATCCAGTACACTTCGTTCTCCTTCAGCCTTTCTATAAGAGGGTCCAGGACCCTCAACAGAAACAACAGCAGGAAAGAGGACATATGGCATCCTTTTGAACAATAGAGTACAGGTATGGCATTGATTTTAGAAACCCGGAGATAATTTTTAGGAACCGGGAAATTGAACAAAAAAAATGATTGGACACCGAGTACACTTCGTTCTCCTTCAGCCTTTTTATAAGAGGGTCCAGGACCCTCAACAGAAACAACAGCAGGAAACACCACATATGCCATAAATTGCACAATAGAGTACAGGTATGGCATCCATTTTAGAAACCCGGAGATAATTTTTAGGAACCGGGAAATTGAACAAAAAAATGATTGGACACCCAGTACACTTTGTTCTCCTTCAGCCTTTTTATAAGAGGGTCCAGGACCCTTAACAGAAACAACAGCAGGAAAGATCACATATGGCATCCTTTTGAAAAATAGAGTACAGGTACGGAATTGATTTTAGAAACCCAGAGATAATTTTTAGGAACCGGGAGATGGAAAAAGATGCTTGGACAACCAGTACACTTTGTTCTCCTTCAGCCTTTTTATAAGAGGCTCCAGGACCCTCAACATAAACAACAGCAGGAAAGAGGACATATGTCATACTTTTAAACAATAGAGTACAGGTATGGCATTGATTTTAGAAACCCGGAGATAATTTTTAGGAACCGGAAAATTGAACAAAAAAAATATGATTGGACACCCAGTACACTTCGTTCTCCTTCAGCCTTTTTATAAGAGGGTCCAGACCCTCAACAGAAACAAAAGCAGGAAAGAGGACATATGGCATACTTTTAAACAATAGAGTACAGGTACGGAATTGATTTTAGAAACCCAGAGATAATTTTTAGGAACCGGGAGATGGAAAAAGATGCTTGGACAACCAGTACACTTTGTTCTCCTTCAGCCTTTTTATAAGAGGCTCCAGAACCCTCAACATAAACAACAGCAGGAAAGAGGACATATGGCATACTTTTAAACAATAGAGTACAGGTATGGCATTGATTTTAGAAACCCGGAGATAATTTTTAGGAACCGGGAAATTGAACAAAAAAATTATTGGACACCCAGTACACTTCGTTCTCCTTCAGCCTTTTTATAAGAGGGTCCAGGACCCTCAACAGAAACAACAGCAGGAAAGAGGAAATATGGCATCCTTTTGAAAAATAGAGTACAGGTACGGCATTGATTTTAGAAACCCAGAGATAGTTTTTAGGAACCGGGAGATGGAAAAAGATGCTTGGACAACCAGTACACTTTGTTCTCCTTCAGCCTTTTTAGACGAGAGTCCCGGACCCTCAACAGAAACAACAGCAGGAAACACCACATATGCCACCCTTTTGCACAATCGAGTACAGGTATGACACTGATTTGAGGAAGCCGGAGATAATTTAGAGGAACCGGAATATTGAACAAAAAACGTGCTTGGACACCCAGTACAGGTCGTTCTCCTTCAGCCTTTTTATAAGATGGCCCATGACCCTCAACAGGCACAACAGCATGAAACACCACATATGCCATCCTTTTGCACAATCAAGTACAGGTATGGCATTGATTTGAGGAACCCGGAGATAATTTAGAGGAACCGGGAATATTGAACGTAAAATGTGCTTGGACACCCAGTACAGGTCGTTCGCCTCAGCCTTTTTATAAGATGGCCCATGACCCTCAACAGGCAAAACAGCATGAAACACCACATATGCCATCCTTTTTCACAATCGAGTACAGGTATGGCATTGATTTGAGGAACCTGGAGATAATTTAGAGAAACCAGGAATATTGAACATAAAATGTGCTTGGACACCCAGTGCAGGTCGTTCTCCTTCAGCCTTTTTATAAGATGGCCCACGACCCTCAACAGGCACAACAGCATGAAACACCACATATTCCACCCTTTTTCACAATCGACTACAGGTATGGCATTGATTTGAGGAACCCGGAGATAATTTAGAGGAACCGGGGATATTGAACAAAAAACGTGCTTGGACACCCAGTACAGGTCGTTCTCCTTCAGCCTTTTTATAAGATGGCCCATGACCCTCAACAGGCACAACAGCATGAAACACAACATATGCCATCCTTTTGCACAATCGAGTACAGTTATGCATTGATTTGAGGAACCTGGAGATAATTTAGAGGAACCGGGAATATTGAACATAAAATGTGCTTGGACACCCAGTACAGGTCGTTCTCCTTCAGTCTTTTTATAAGATGGCCCACGACCCTCAACAGGCACAACAGCATGAAACACCACATATGCCACCCTTTTTCACAATCGAGTAAAGGTATGGCATTGATTTGAGGAACCCAGAGATAATTTAGAGGAACCGGGAATATTGAACAAAAAACGTGCTTGGACACCCAGTACAGGTCGTTCTCCTTCAGCCTTTTTATAAGATGGCCCACGACCCTCAACAGGCACAACAGCATGAAAACCACATATGCCATCCTTTTGCACAATCGAGTATAGGTATGGCATTGATTTGAGGAACCCGGAGATAATTTAGAGGAACCGGGAATATTGAAAAAAAAATGTGCTTGGACACCCAGTACAGGTTGTTCTCCTTCAGCCTTTTTATACAATGGGCCACAACCCTCAACAGGCACAACAGCATGAAACACCACATATGCCATCCTTTTGCACAATAGACTACAGGTATGGCATAGATGGAACCCGGAGATAATTTAGAGGAACCAAGAGACGGATAAAGATGCTTGGTCGGTCCTTCTCCTTCAAATTTGGGGCAATGCGTGTGTAATCTACTGTGCCACCAGTTATGAGTGGTGTGTTAAGTAGTACTATTCTTAACAGTTTAATCACTGTTATGTGCCTTTTTTTTGCTTTGAGTTTTGTAGAAACAGTGCAGCAGCCGAGGCCAGAAAAATTAGGCATGTACAAATGCGTGAAAAATTCGGTATTGTTGCAGCCACTGCTGTAGCAGCGGCCAGAAAAATTGATGTTTGTAAAACAGTTAGAAAGTGCCCTAAAAACTTGCGGCTTGAACACTAGTTGTTGGCGGATAAGTCACGCAAGTCATCCTGCATTATAAGAAAAAAAAATCCAGCGTGTGTACCATTTGTAGCCCAAGGCAGCTCATCTCATCATCAGGCCTTTTTTACTCAAATGTATCGCCCAATGTCAGTCCCTTCAGGATCCATCCCTCATTCATTTTAATAAAGGTGAGATAGTCAAGACTTTTTTGACCTAGGCGACTTCTCTTCTCAGTGACAAAACCTCCTGCTGCACTGAAGGTCCTTTCGGACAGGACACTTGAAGCGGGGCAGGCCAGAAGTTCAATTGCAAATTGGGATAGCTCAGGCCACAGGTCAAGCCTGCACACCCAGTAGTCAAGGGGTCCATCGCTCCTCAGAGTGTCGAGATCCGCAGTTAATGCTAGGTAGTCTGCTACCTGTCGGTTGAGTCTTTCTCTGAGGCTGGATCCCGAAAGGTTCTGGCAATGCATAGGAGTTAAAAAGGTCCGCATGTCCTCCATCAACAAGACGTCAGGAAAGCATCCTGTCCTTGCTGCCGTGGTCGTGGGAGGAGGAGGATTACTTTCATCTCTTCCCCTGTTAGATTCCCATTGTGCTGTGACATCACCCTTATACGCTGTGTAAAGCATAGTTTTTAATTTATTTTTAAAATGCTCAATCCTTTCCGACTTGCGGGAATTTGGTAACATTTCAGGCACTTCATGCTTATACCGGGGGTCTAGTAACGTGGACACCCAGTACAGGTCGTTCTCCTTCAGCTTTTTTTTACAAGGGTCCCTCAACAGGCACAACAGCATGAAAGACCCCATTTGCACAAGGTTGGATGCTGAGCTAATCATGTCCCGTTCCTCATCATCACTGATGTCACTGAGGGTATCTTCTTCCCCCCAGCCACGTACAACACCACGGGTACCAGAGAGGTGACAACAACGAGCACCCTGGGATGCCTGTTGTGCTTGGTCTTCCTCCTCCTCCACCTCCTCCTCAAAGCCACATTCCTCCTCTGACTCCTCTTCCTCACAATCCTCTTCCTGCGTTGCTGCAGGTCCAGCAAGCGATGCTGATAAGGCTGTTTCTGGTGGTGATGGACACCACTACTCTTCCTCTTCACGCTCATCTACGGCCTGATCCAGCACTCTTCGCAGGGCACGCTCCAGGAAGAAAACAAATGGTATGATGTTGCTGATGGTGCCTTCGGTGCGACTGACAAGGTTTGTCACCTCCTCAAAAGGACGCATGAGCCTACAGGCATTGCGCATGAGTGTTTAGTAATTTGGCAAACAAATCCCCAGCTCCCCAGAGGCTGTCCTAGCACCCCGGTCATACAAATATTCATTAACAGCTTTTTCTTGTTGGAGCAGGTGGTCGAACATTAGGAGTGTTGAGTTCCACCGTGTCGGGCTGTCGCAAATCAAGCGCCTCACTGGCAGGTTGTTTCGACGCTGGATATCGGACAAGTGCGCCATGGCCGTGTAGGAATGCCTGAAATGGCCACACACCTTCCTGGCCTGCTTAAGGACGTCCTGTAAGCCTGGGTATTTATGCACAAAGCGTTGTACAATCAGATTACACACATGTGCCATGCACGGCACATGTGTCAACTTGCCGAATTTCAATGCCGCCACCAAATTACTTCCATTGTCAGAAACAACCTTTCCAATCTCCAGTTGGTGCGGAGTCAGCCACTGATCCACCTGTGCATTCAGAGCGGACAGGAGTGCTGGTGCGGTGTGACTCTCCGCTTTCAGGCAAGTCAACCCCAAGATGGCATGACACTGCCGTATCCGGGATGTTTAATAGTACCTGGGGAGCTGGGGGGGGAGTGCCATTGATGTGGAGCAAGACGCAGAAGCAGAAGAGGACTCAGCCGAGGAAGAGGTTATGGAAGAGGATGGAGTAGGAAGAGTAGAGGAGGTAGCAGCAGGCCTGCCTGCAAGTCGTGGCGGTGTCACCAACTCTTCTGCAGAGCCACGCATTCCATGCTTGTCAGACGTCAGCAGGTTTACCCAATGCGCAGTGTAGGTGATATACCTGCCCTGACCATGCTTTGCAGACCAGCTATCCGTGGTCATATGGACCCTTGCCCCAACGCTGTGTGCCAGACATGCCATTACTTCCTTTCGCACAACAGAGTACAGGTTTGGGATTGCCTTTTGTGAAAATAAATTTCTGCCAGGTACCTCCCACTGTGGTGTCCCAATAGATAAAAATTTTTTGAAAGCATCAGACTCCACCAGATTGTATGGTAAAATCTGGCGGGCTAAGAGTTCAGACAAGCCAGCTGTCAGACACTGGGCAAGGGGGTGACTTTGAGAAATTGGCTTCTTACGCTCAAACATGTCCTTGACATACACCTGACTGTGGGCAGATGACCAGGAACTGCTATGTAAGAGAGACTCAGTGGAGGATGGTTGAGAGGGGGCAAGGAGGACAGCAGTGGTTGATGTGGCTAAAGATGCTGGAGCAGGAGGAGGAGGGCGGCCTTGAGTTTGTATGCTGCTTCTACTCATGTGTTCTTCCCATCGGCATTTGTGATGTGAGACCATGTGCCTTCGCAAAGCAGTTGTACCTAGGTGGGTGTTGGACTTCCCACGACTCAGTTTCTTTTGGCACAGGTTGCAAATGGTATCACTGGGTCAGAGGCAGACACACACAAAAAATGCCACTCTGCTGAGCTCTGCAATGACGGCATTCTGGTGGTGGCAACGACCATCGGCATGCTGTCTGGCTGACCCCGGGTGTCAATGCATGCTGTCTGACTGTGCCACTAGCGCCTTGCGATGACCTCCCCCCAGTGGGTACAACATCATCATCATCACACCGTACCTCCATATCTGTAATGCTGCCTGACTGACACATATCACTGTTATCTACATCCCCTGTCAATGATGGTTGCGCATCACTCATTACTTCCAACTGATGTGTCAATAACTCCTGTGACAGATCAAGTGAAGCGGCTGTGGTGCTAGTGCTGGTGGTGGCAACAGGCGGGCGAGTGGCACTGGTCACTTGAGAGGTGCCCAAAGCACAGCTGGATGTAGATGGTGCGTCAAGGTTAGGAGGACTAGGAGCGGAAGCTGTAGAAGATTGGGTGTCCTGTGTTAGCCATTCAACTAGGTCCTCTTCAGAACTTTTCGCGTCCCCCCTGGCACCTGGCGTCTGAACAATGTGCATATTTGTAGGGTCTAAAGGAATCACAGCACCACGACCATGATGGAACCTGCGGGGTGGCCTGCCTCTGCCTGTCATTTTTTTTAAAATGGACACTTACAATACTATTAAACAAATTATGAGTGGTGGCACTGGGCAAGTGGGCACAGTATACGCTGTGAGCCTGACAACAAAAAAAAGACTGATGTTTCAAAGTCAAAAAAGTTTATTTTTTAAATATTAAAAGTACTGTGACAACAAATATGATTGGTGGCACTAGTTGGCAAGTGGGCCTGTCTGGCACACATGCTGGGAGGAAGGCAACTGCAATTAGATTACACTAGCTGAGTCATGCTTCTTAGTCCAAATGGACATTACTGTTAGAACAAATATGATTGGTGGCACTAGTTGGAAACGGCAAGTGGGCTTGGCACACACGTTGGCAGGCAGGCAACTGTAATTCAATGGCACTAGGAGACTGATGATTCACAGTCCAAAAAGTTATGATTTAAAATATTTTCAATACTGTTACAACAAATATGATTGGTGGCAGTAGTTGGCTAGTGGGCCTGGCACACACGCTGGCAGGCAGGAGGAAACTGCAATTCAATGGCACTAGCAGACTGATGATTCACAGTCTAAGATTTTTTTATTTTAAATATTTACAATACTGTTACAACTAATATGATTGGTGTAACTATTTGGCAAGTGGGCCTGGCACACACGCTGGCAGGAAGGCAACTGCAATTCAATGACACTAGGAGACTGAAGATTCACAGTCAAAAAAGTTATGATTTAAAATATTTTCAATACTGTTACAACAAATATGATTAGTGGCACTAGTTGGCTAGTGGGCCTGGCACACACGCTGGCAGGCAGGAGGAAACTGCAAATCAATGGCACTAGCAGACTAATGATTCACAGTCTAAGAAATTTTTATTTTAAATAAAAACACGCTGGCAGGCAGGCAACTGCAATTAGATTACACAAGCAGACTGATCTTTCAGAGTCAAAAAAATATTATTTTTAATATTTAAACTACTGTTATAACAAATATGATTGGTGGCACTAGTTGGCAAGTGGGCCTGGCACACACGCTGGCAGGCAGGCAACTGCAATTCAATTGCACTAGCAGGCTGATTATTCAGAGTCAAAAAAGATTTTATTTTAAATATTTACACTACTGTAATAACAAATATGATTTGTGGCACTAGTTGGAAAGTGGGCCTGGCACACACGCTGGCAGACAGGAAACTGCAATTAACTAACAATAGCAGACTGATGTAACAGTTTGTTTTTAAAAAAGTTACAAAATTGTTACAACAGATAGGAGTAATAGCACTCAGGATAAAACTAGGCACAGTATGTGCTGGCAGCCTGACACACAGGCTGGCACTAGTGGTGGCAGGCTGGCCTGTAAACTAAAATTAAATAACACTAGAAGACTGATGTAAAAGTTTTTTTTTACAAAATTTAATATAATGCTACACCAGATAGGAGTCGTGGACTTGCACTGAAGATGGAAGTAGGTATGCTGGCAGTCTGACACACAGGCTGGCACTAATGGCAGCCTGGCTGGTCTGGCAACTAAAATTAAATAACACTATGAGTCGTGGCTGCTAGGTAGGGCAGCAATTAACCACAGTATGCTCTGTAAGTCAGAAACACACAAGCCACACACAGGCCTGATAGAAAATGAAATTAGATTACACTAGCAAAATGATTTAAAAGTTTTTTTTTTAACTTTAAAATAATGTTAAGCAGATATGAGTGGTGGCTGGCTGCTGATAGGACAGCAATTAACCACAGTATGCGTAGTAAACCAGAAACACACAGGCCTGATAGAAAATGACATTAGATTACACTAGCACAATGATTTAAATGTTTTGTTTGAAAAATTTAAAATAATGTTAAGCAGATATGAGTCGTGGCTGCTAGGTAGGGCAGCAATTAACCACAGTATGCTGTGTAAGTCAGAAACACACAGGCCTGATAGAAAATGAAATTAGATTACACTAGCAAAATGATTTAAAAGTTTTTATTTTAAATTTAAAATCATGTTAAGCAGATATGAGTGGTGGCTGGCTGGTAGGTAGGGCAGCAATTAACCACAGTATGCTCTGTGAGTCAGAAACACACAGGCCTGATAGAAAATGAAATTAGATTACACTAGCAAAATGATTTAAAAGATTTTTTTAACTTTAAAATAATGTTAAGCAGATATGAGTGGTGGCTGGCTGCTGATAGGACAGCAATTAACCACAGTATGCTGAGTAAGCCAGAAACACTCAGGCCTGATAGGAAATGAAATTAGATTACACTAGCAAAATGATTTAAACGTTTTGTTTGAAAAATTTAAAATAATGTTAAGTAGATATGAGTCGTGGCTGGTAGGTAGGGCAGCAATTAACCACAGTATGCTGTGTAAGTCAGAAACACACAGGCCTGATAGAAAATAAATTTAGATTACACTAGCAAAATAATTTAAAAGTTTTATTTTAAATTTAAAATTATGTTAAGCAGATATGAGTGGTGGCACTGGCTGGCTGCTACGAAGGGCAGCAATTAACCACAGTATGCTCTGTAAGTCAGAAACACACAAGCCTGATAGAAAATAAAATTAGATTACACTAGCAAAATGATTTAAAGGGTTTTTTTTTATTTAAAAAAAGGTTAAGCACAAATGAGTCATAGCTGCTAGCCTAGGTAGGGCAGCAATTAACCACAGTATGCTCTGTAAGTCAGAAACACACAGGCCTGATAGAAAATAAAATTAGATTACACTAGCAAAATGATTTAAAGGTTTTTTTTTTTAATTTAAAAAAAAGGTTAAGCACATATGAGTCGTGGCTGCTAGCCTAGGTAGGGCAGCAATTAATCCCAGTATGCTCTGCAAGTCAGAAACACACAGGCCTGATAGAAAATAAAATTAGATTACACTAGCAAAATGATTTAAAGTTTTTTTTTTTTAATTTAAAAAAAGGTTAAGCCCATATGAGTCGTGGCTGCTAGACTAGATAGGGCAGCATTTAACCACAGTATGCTCTGTAAGTCAGAAACATAAAGGCCTGATAAAAAATAAAATTAGATTACACTAGCAAAATGATTTAAAGTTTTTTTTTTTAATTTAAAAAAGGTTAAGCACATATGAGTTGTGGCTGCTAGCCTAGGTAGGGCAGCAATTAACCACAGTATGCTCTGTAAGTCAGAAACACACAGGCCTGATAGAAAATGAAATTAGATTACACTAGCAAAATGATTTAAAAGTTTTTTTTTTAAATTTAAAATAATGTTAAGCAGATATGAGTGGTGGCTGGCACAGAGCAATGAACCATAGTATATGCTGTGTGAGCCTGAGAGACACAGGTATGATAGAAAATGAAAATAAATTACACTAGCAAAATAATTTCAAATTTTTGTTGGTTAAATTTAAACTAATGTTAAGCAGATATCAGTGGTGGCACTAATCACAGTATATGCTGTGAGCTTCACACACAGGCTGAAAGCTAGGCAAATGCAAATAAGAATACAAAGAAAAAAAAGAAAAAAACGACTGAAGTTATAGCCCTAAAAAGGGCTTTTTGGGGTGCTGTCCTTGCAGCAGAGATGAGATGAGTCCTTCAGGACTGTAGTGGACACTAAATACACTAGCCTAGCTATTTATTTCCCTATTATGTCAGCAGCAGCAACACTAAAAGCTCCTCTCACTAAGAAAGCAAGATCATAATGAGTCTTTAATGGCTGCTGCCAAGGAGCTGGGAGGGTCTGTGAGGGAGTGTCTGCTGCTGATTGGCTCAAATGTGTCAGAAGGCTGTGACATACAGGGTCAAACTTTCCTCAATGATGACACATAGGGGGCGGATCGAACATTGCATATGTTCGCCCGCAGCGGCTAACGCGAACAAGCTATGTTTGCAGGGAACCGTTCATGGGCGAACAGTTCGGGACATCACTACTCCCCATTGCCCTAAAAAGGGCATTTAGCTCTTTTTCAGCTCAAAGTCACTAAGCTAACATTAAAACCCAACACTAACCCCCAAAGATCCACTTACAGTTTTCGATGAGCGGACATCCATCCTCATCCAAGTGGCAGAAGTCCTCAGCGAAGGTCTTTATCCAAGTGGGCCGAAGTCTTCCTCCAAGCTGGCAGAAGTCTTCATTCAGACGGCATCTTCTATCTTCATCCATCTGGCATGGAGCAGTTCCATCTGAAAGACATCTGTCATGGAGCATCCTCTTCTTACGATGACTCTTGCAGAATGAAGTTTCCCTTTAAATGACATCATCCAAGAAAGTGTCCCTTTCATTCCGATTGGTTGATAGAATCAGCCAATAGGAATTAAGGTGAAAAAAAATCCTATTGGCTGTTGCAATCAGCCAATAGGATTGAGCTTTAATCCTATTGGCTGATCCAATCAGCCAATAGAATTGAGCTTGCATTCTATTGGCTGATTGGAATAGCCAATAGAATGCAAGCTTAATCCTATTGGCTAATTGGGGGAAATTTCCAGGTTGGCTTTGATGTTGGCCCAGGAGGCAGGTGTTTTGCCCACGGGGTCAGGGCACCCTCAGCATTCCACAATGGGTAGTGGAGCAAAGGGTGGGCACAGACCAAATGGGGGGATGGGCCATATGGGGGCATCTTCTGCACCGGAGGCGGGAGAGCAGTGGGGAGGCCCCCACGGCAGGGGGGACTGTGAGTGGGGCAGGGCAATGGCAGGCACCAGGGCAGGGGTAAGGTAAGGGGCAGCAGGCAATGGATTCTGGGGGGGCATGATGGGCATGGCACCCAACCGGTAATCTCTGGTACTCCTGGCTCTTCTCTCTCGTTGCAGGTGGTGGGCAGTGTTGGCAGTGCTGCAGTGGTGGGGCATGAAGAAGTGCAGAGTTTGTCAGGAAATACAGCTTCAGGGACTCAGCATGGGGAGCAGAGAGGCAGGTGCCTCCCCCTTTGGTGACGGGAACAGGTGAGACCATCTTGGGGTTGGGATTAGGGGTTGGGGGTTTGGGTCATCCAATGATACTGGCTTAGAGAGTGACGACTCCTTAGGGCCAGTTTGTAAACCTCAGAAACAGGTGTTAAAATACCCACGTAGATTAGTGGCAGGGCAAGAGAGGCAAGAGTTGAGGTTAGCACCAGGGTTTAGGGAGCTCAGGTAGGGACCCCTAGCCAGGGAGAGATTAGTAGCGCTCCAGCGGGGTCAGGGGCTGTTAGCTTGGAGGTGGCAGACAGGAAGGTGGTGTTGCAGGGGGATGCATACCCGTGCAACAATCATTCGTTATATATTTGCACCTTAAGGCTAAAGTGGTTAAAATGATTTGGGAAGGCATGTATGTGCACATATTTGACTTGTCGCTCGAGGCCCATAAGGCGAAGGAGCTGAGTGAGGACGGCTCTGGTCTGAAAAAGATCAAGAGGACTGAAACGATAGATGAATGGCAGACAAGCTTTAGGGTATTGGCGTCCTGCCTTATCAGCAAAGCCGGAGTTGCATATAGATGTGCTGAAATATATGGAGACGATAGAGTTCGTACACAAAAATTATAAGGAAAGGGTGTGGTGATCTTACAACACAGATTACAGGAGAAAGATAGTAGGGAACCCATTGTTGACTTTTGGCATGATGGACGTTCACTTATGGCAGCGCCTGGGCTCAGGGCAATCTCCCTCGCCCCCTCCAGGAGGGATGGTGGGGCCAAGCAGGCAGCCAGGAGGTGTGAAGAGAAAGGGCTGCGAGTGCTTGAAATATAATGATGGGAAGTGTGAGCGGGGAGCGAACTCCTCCTTTTGTCACTCCTGCTTATACTGTGGGGCTGCTCACCCATGGTCTGAGTGCACAAGGAGAAAGGAAGGAGGAAGCAGGAGCACCAGCAGGGGCACCGGCAGGGGAGCAACTGGCACGAAGGGCCCCAATGCCTCTGAGGCTGGACGCCCTTGAGCCATGGCTCAGGGCCTATTCAGATAGGAGGACAGCAGAGCTACTCCTGTCTGGTCTTCACAAAGGCTTTCGCATTCCAGTGTCGGGGGATGTTGTAGGGGCTCAACAGAAGCGGAATTTGAAGTCAGCTTAGGAGTACCCAACATAGTAAGGGAAAAGTTGGACAAGGAACTAAAGTTGGGGCGCATGGCGGGCCCATTTAGGGATTAGTGATCTTCCTGCTGGGGGTTGTGCCAAAAAAGGAAGCGTATAAATTCTGGCTGATTCAGCACTTATCGTACCCAAAGGGTAAATCGGTAAATGATGCAATCGATACAGAGGTTAGTTCCGTTTACTATCAGTCTTTTGACCAAGCAATGGTTTTTGTACAGCAGGCTGGCGTGGGAGCCCTCCTTGCAAAGCTGGACATCGAGTCGGCCTTCCGTTTGCTGCCGATTCACCCGGAATCCTTTCGGTTGAAGGGGTATTGGTTTGAGGGTGCTGCCTACTTTGTAGACAGTTGTCTACCGATGGGTTGCTCGGTCTCCTGTGCTTTCTTTGAGATGTTCAGTACATTTTTGGACTGGGCGGTCTCATTGGCGGCGGAGGGGGCTAATAGCACACTATTTGGATTACTTCTTGTTGGTAGGCAGAGCTGGGTCAGCGGAATCTGCAAAGGCTCATGTTAGTAGTGATGAGGGCATTACTTGCTCAATTTGGGGTTCCTTTAGCGGAAGATAAGACCAAGGGGCTGTGCACTTGCCTTACGTTACTGGGCATAGAAATTGATACCCAAGAAAGGCAGTGTCGGGTTGCCAGTTGATAAGGTGGCACGTATGCTCGCTGTGGTTTCAGCGACTGTGACAGCTGAGTGGCATCCTTTAGGGGAGCTGCAGTCGTTGTTGGGTCTTTTGAATTATGCTTGCAAGGTGTTCAACAGGAGGTTGGAGGGCCCATTAAAGGGTGAGAGCAGGGGGCGCAAGCAGTGTAGGATCTCACAGGATATGAAAGAGGACCTGATGGTCTGGAAGTTGTTCCTAGAGAATTTTAATGAGATATTGTTGTGGAGACAGAGCAGAATGTCTAGTCAGGCATTGCATTTGTTCACGGATGCGGAAGTGGCCTATGGATATGGGGTAAACTTCAATGGCACGCGGAGCGCAGAGTTGTGGACCCAGGCATGGGTGGAGCAGGGCCTGACCAGGAATCTCACTCTCCTGGAGTTGTTTCCCATTGTAGAGGACAGCAATTGGCCAATAGGAATGTGATCTTTTTGTGAGACAATATGAGCATTGTGTTTGCTATCAACAATCTTTCAGCCTATTCACCTATTGTTGGGAAGTACCTACGGTGGTTAGTGCTGAGGTGCTTGCAACACATTTTTTACTTTGCGGCACGGCATGTGCCAGGGGTTAATAATGTGGTGGCAGATGCGCTGTTGCGAGTCCAGTGGGATATGTTTAGGAGACTGGTTCCGTGGGCAGACACAGTTGGTGCTCCTTGTCCTTCATTTCTTTGGCAGGTAGCTGAAGGGTGGACGTGCTGACCTCAATGATGAGGGTGTCGCTGGCGCTTGCTACTTGGAAGGCCTACGTTAAACACTGGCTAGAGTGGGAAGTCTTCTTGAAGGTTAAGGGTGTTCCTCTAGTGACTGGCTCTCCAGCATAGTTACTCGAATGGATGGTGCATCTGAAAAAATGTGGGTGCGAAAAAAGGAGAGATGCAGGTGAAGCTGGCAGCTTTGTCCTTTTTCAGTAAATGGTGGGGCCTTCCAGATGGTACAAGTACCTTCCTGGTTAGGCAAGTAATGAAGGTTTGGGGTAGAATTGAGGCTCGGCCAGCTGATAGACATGAGCTGATTACTGAACAGAGGTTAGCGGCTTTTTTTGGCAGTGCTCCCAGAGGTTAGTTTGTTTAGGGCTGCATTCTCAGTTACGTTTTTTGGAGCCCTTCAGATCGGGGAATTAGTTGGTCAATCCAGAGTGTCTAAAGGCAGTGGAATCCAAGTACGTCGTGTAAGGTTTGATATGCAGGCATTGCTGTTCATTCCTAGATCAAAAAACGATCAAGATAAGAAGGGGTGTGATTATCAATGCAACAGCAGGCTAGCCCAGAGTGTTGCCCTGTTTGGCTCACTTCGGAGTTCTCTGTGAGAAGGCCAGGCAATTTTTTATTCACGGGATGGGACCAACCT
>NC_069503.1:1094711789-1094719289 GCF_027579735.1 Bombina bombina | reverse complement strand
TCGATATTGAGGCATCCTGCAATAACCCCCCTTGGCCATCCGATGCAGAGAGAGCCACTCTGTGGCCCTCTCTGCACCGGACATCGGTGGCCGGTAACGTTGGTGGGTGGGAGCAAGTCTGGGAGGCGGGTGGGCGGCCATCGATGTGCCGAATGGAGTGGAGGGGGGCGGGATCGGGAGCGGGGGGCGGGAGCGCGCATGGGAGCGCGCATGGGAGCGCGCACGTGCACGGGGGCGGTGGGCGGGCGCGTGCACGGGGCAGGAGCGGGAGGGAACCGCTGCACTACAGAAAAATAAACTGGGAAAAGTTAAAAAAAAAATGTTTTAAAAGCTGTAAATAAACAGCTAAGGGACCTGGAAGGGGAGGGGGGTTGATCTTGGGGGGGGGGGGGGGGGGGGGAAGCTACACTACAGAAAAGGGCATTTTTTTAAATAAATGGCACATTTTTTTACTAAACTGGCTACTGGCAGACAGCTGCCAGTACCCAAGATGGCGCCCATTAAGACAGAGGGGGAGGGTTAGAGAGCTGTTTGGTGGGGGATCAGTGAGGCTGGGAGCTAAGGGGGATCCTACACAGCAGCATATGTAAATATGCTAAAAAACACACAAAAAAAGCCCAAATATAGCTTTTATTTTAGTACTGGCAGAGTTTCTGCCAGTACTTAAGATGGCGGGGACAATTGTGGGGTGGGGGAGGGAAGAGAGCTGTTTGGGAGGGATCAGGGGGTCTCATGTTTCAGGTTGGAGGCTGAGCTCTACACTAAAGCTAAAATTAACCCTGCAAGCTCCCTGCAAGCTACATAATTAACCCCTTCACTGCTAGCCATAATACACGTGTGAAATGCAGCGGCATTTGGCGGCCTTCTAATTACCAAAAAGCAACGCCAAAGCCATATATGTCTGCTATTTCTGAACAAAGGGGATCCCAGAGAAGCATTTACAACCATTTGTGCCATAATTGCATAAGCTGTTTGTAAATAATTTCAGTGAGAAACCTAAAATTGTGAAAAATTTAACGTTTTTTTTAATTTGATCGCATTTGGCGGTGAAATGGTGGCATGAAATATACCAAAATGTGCCTAGATCAATACTTGGGGTTGTCTACTACACTACACTAAAGCTAAAATTATCCCTAAAAGCTCCCTACATGCTCCATAATTAACCCCTTCACTGCTGGGCATAATACACGTGTAGTGCGCAGTGGCATTTAGCAGCCTTCTAATTACTAAAAAGCAACACCAAAGCCATATATGTCTGCTATTTCTGAACAAAGGGGATCCCAGAGAAGCATTTACAACCATTTAAGCCATAATTACACAAGCTGTTTGTAAATAATTTCAGTGAGAAACCAAAAGTTTGTGAAAAAATTAGTAAAAAAGTGAATGATTTTTTGTATTTAATCGCATTTGGCGGTGAAATGGTGGCATGAAATATACCAAAATGGGCCTAGATGAATACTTTGGGATGTCTACTAAAAAAAATATATACATGTCAATGGATATTCAGAGATTCCTGAAAGATATTAGTGTTCTAATGTAACTAGCGCTAATTTTGAAAAATAATGGTTTGGAAATAGCAAAGTGCTACTTGTATTTATGGCCCTATAACTTACAAAAAAAGCAAAGAACATGTAAACATTGGGTATTTCTAAACTCAGGACAAAATTTAGAAACTATTTAGCACGGGTGTTTTTTGGTAGTTGTAGATGTGTAACAGATTTTGGGGGTCATAGTTAGAAAAAGTGTGTTTTTTTCAATTTTTTCCTCATATTTTATATTTTTTTTATAGTAAATTATAAGATATGATGAAAATAATGATATCTTTAGAAAGTCCATTTAATGGCGAGAAAAACGGTATATAATATGTGTGGGTACAGTAAATGAGTAAGAGGAAAATTACAGCTAAACACAAACACCGCAGAAATGTAAAAATAGCCTTGGTCCCAAACGGACAGAAAATGGAAAAGTGCTGTGGTCATTAAGGGGTTAATTAATAAATGTTTAATCTTACCTTTCATATGCCTTTAAAGGGACAGTCTACCATAGAATTGTTATTGTTTTAAAAGATAGATAATCCCTTTATTACCCATTCTCAGTTTTGCACAACCAGCACAGTTATATTAATATACTTTTTACCTCTGTGATTACCTTGTATCTAAATACCTTCTTCCAGCCCCCTGATCACATGACTGTGACTGTTTATTATCTATTGTCTTGCAGTTAGCATTGTGTTGGGCTAAATCTTAAATAACTCCCTGTGCCTGTACACAGTGTTCTCTATATGGCCCATGTGTACTTTTAGGGCTAGATTTATTAAAGCCCTTCGGCTGCAAGTTCTCACAAGAACTTGCTCGCTGTCATTTATCAAGCAGCGGTCACCAGACCGCCGCTTCCCTAACCACTTCGCCACCACTAAGGTGGCGAAATTCAATCTCCTCAGTCTAGTCAGACCGAGGTGATTGACAGCTCCTGCCCGCATGTGATTGGCTGTGCGCGGGCAGGGGGCGGGATTGCACACGAGCGCAAAATTGCGCTTGTGTGCAATGGGGAATACCTGCGGGTAATTTCACCTGCCACAGGTGAGCTGTCCGCCTCAGCATTAATATATCTAGCCCTTAGTCTCTTTGTGTTGAAAAGGAATTTAAAAAGCCTGTGATAAGAGGCAGCCCTCAAGAGTTTAGAAATTAGCATGTGAGTCTGCCTAGGTTTAGTTTCAACTAAGAATACTAAGAGAAAAAAGCAAATTTGATGATAAAAGTAAAGTGGAAAGTTGATTTAAATTACATGTTTTATCTGAATAATGAAAGTTTAATTTTGACTAGACTGTCCCTTTAAATGAGATTGACGGAAAATGGGTGGAGTAACATTATTATAGACTAACCCGCATCTGACATACTCTATATGACACCATAATAATATACTGTGTCTATATAAAAGTATGGGGGTATCTGTTATTACATGCAAACAAAGCTTACATTTTCCTTTATGTTTAATAATATTTTTAGCTGTATTTTAAACAAAAATGTAAAGCTTTTTTTATTTCTATTGCTTACAACCTCTACAGAATATTTGTGTTATACTGTTTTTGTGTAGGTGAAAGTGTTTATGTAATTTTCTCTGTCATCATTAGATTCAGAAAACATTTGTCAATGTCACATGCATTCTTAAATTATTTTAAGCTGTGACTCGGATTCACAGTTACATCCTGATTATAGTATCTGAAGTTGTGATTGACATTGTTTGTACGAAGAAAGAAAATAATATTATTGTGTTTGACGATTGATTGACATTAAAAGGGGAAAACAAACAGACATGTTGTTGACAAGTATACAATGTTACACATATTTTAGGATTTCAAATTATGAAATAAATTATGACCTATAATATGTTGTTTGGCTAATACAGTACCTTTCATTTGTTCAGATAATCTGCTTTGTATCACTAATATTAGGTATCATAAAGAGTTAGAATAAAATTAAAGAGATATGAAACCTAAAAAAAAATGTTTTTTTGCTATTCAGACACAAAATACAATTTTTAAAAAGTTTCCAATTTACTCCTCTTACCAAATTTTCTTTGTCCCCATGATATTCTGTGTGTTGAAGAGATACCTAGGTAGCATCTGGATCACTACATGACAGGAAATAGTGCTGCAATTTAGTGCTCTTGCAAATGGGTAACAATCTTGCAAAACTGCTGCCATATAGTGCTCAAAAAATGGTCCAGCTCCTAATTATACATCCCTGCTTTTTAACAAAGTATACCAAGAGAACGAAGAAAAATGTATAATAGAAGTAAATTAGAAAGTTGTTTAAATGAAAAATGTGTGGTTTCATATCCCTTTAAAATGAATAAATTTAATTTCTACAGCAAGTAGGCGTAGGAGAGCATATGTACCTGTGTGGAATTATTTCATAGTAATGCACAAAAAAAAACTCTCTTAAATGGACAGTAAATGCAAAATGAAATCCCCAATTAAGGGCTAGACTATAAGTGGAGCACAATAGATAGCACAGGGTGTGTTATCTTTTGCATAACCTTAAGAATAACAAGCAATCTGGTTAAATATTTTAAACAAAGCATCTTGATGTGGCTGAAACTGTTTTGCATCCCCTATACTTAACCCCTTAAGGACCAAGGCCATTTTTCAATTTCTTTCCCTTAAGGACCAGGGCTATTTTTTACATTTCTGCGATGTTTGTGTTTAGCTGTATTTTTCCTCTTATTCATTTAATGTACCTACACATATTATATACCGTTTTTCTCGTCACTAAATGGACTTTCTAAAGATATCATTAATTTCATCATATCTTATAATTTATTATTAAAAATATTATAAAATATGAGGAAAAAATGGAAAAAAACACAGTTTTTCTAACTTTGACCCCCAAAATCTGTTACACATCTACAACCACCAAAAAACACCCATGCTAAATAGTTTCTAAATTTTGTCCTGAGTTTTGAAATACCCAATGTTAACATGTTCTTTGCTTTTTTGCAAGTTATAGGGCAATAAATACAAGAAGCACTTTGCTATTTCAAAACCACTTTTTTCAAAATTAGCGCTAGTTACATTGGAACCCTGATATCTGTGAGGAATACCTGAATATCCCTTGACATGTATATATTTTTTTTTAGAAGACATCCCAAAGTATTGATCTAGGCCTATTTTGGTATATTTCATGCACCATTTCACCACCAAATGCAATCAAATAAAAAAAATTGTTTACTTTTTCACAAATTTTTTCACAAACTTTAGGTTTCTCACAGAATTTTTTTTACAAACAACTTATGCAATTATGGCATAAATGGTTGTAAATGCTTCTCTGGGATCCCCTTTGTTCAGAAATAACAGACTTATATGGCTTTGGTGTTGCTTTTTGGTAATTAGAAGGCTGCTAAATGCCACTGCGCACCACACGTGTTTTATGCCCAGCAGTGAAATGGTTAATTAGGGAACATGTAGGGAGCTTGCAGAGTTAATTTTAGCTTTAGTGTAGTGTAGTAGACAACCCAAAGTATTGATCTAGGCCCATTTTGGTATATTTAATGCCACCAATTTACCACCAAATGCAATCAAATTTAAAAAAAACTTAAATTTTTTCTCAATTTTAGGTTTCTCACTGAAATTATTTACAAACAGCTTGTGCAATTATGGCACAAATGGTTGTAAATGCTTCTCTGGGATCCCCTTTGTTCAGAAATAGCAGACATATATGGCTTTGGCGATGCTTTTTGGTAATTAGAAGGCTGCTAAATACCGCTGCACATCACACATGTATTATGTCTAGCAGTGAAGGGGTTAATTAGGGATCTTGTAGGGAGCTTGCAGGGTTAATTTTAGCTTTAGTGTAGAGATCAGCCTCCCACCTGACACATCAGACCCCTTGATCCCTCCCAAACAGCTCTCTTCCCTCCCCCACCCCACAATTGTCCCGCCATCTTAAGTACTGGCAGAATGTCTGCCAGTACTAAAATAAATCTTATTTTTTTTTTTATTATTTGTTTAGCATATTTACATATGCTGCTGTGTAGGATCCCCCTTAGCCCCAAACCTCCCTGACCCTCCCCAAACAGCTCTCTAACCCTCCCCCTCTACATTATTGGGAGCCATCAGTTTACAAAAAATATATATTTTTTTATTTTTTCCCCACTTTTCTGTAGTGTAGCTTCCCCCCCTCAAAGACTAAACCTCCACCCCGTCCCAGATCACTTTGATTATATATCATAACATTTTTATTCCCCCTCTCTCCCTCTAAAATTACACAAACTGTTCCATAGTGTAATGGTTCCCACCCGCTCCCTCCCCGTGCACGCGCCCGCCCGTTCGGAGCTTGATAGATAGGCCCCTTAGCCTTTAGGTTTGCCTCGTATATCACTATAACTGCAGTCATTTTTGAAAGGCAAACCTCAGATTTTCATATAAGTAACACTTTACAAAAATATAAACTTAACACTAAGGAAAAATAGTAGCCAACCTTGGACCATCTTAACTAGATTTAAAAAGGGCTTGATGCCCTATGTTTCTGGCGAGCCTTCATGCTCGACGGAAACACAAGTTATGAAGCAGCCGTCTAAAGACTGCTGCTCCATAACCTGTCCGCCTGCTCTGATGCGGCGGACAGACATCGCCAGAAATCAACCAGATCGAATACGATCGGGTTGATTGACACCCCTGCTAGCGGTTGATTGGCCGCAAATCTGAAGGGGGCGGCAATTCACCAGTAGTTCACAAGAACTGCTGGTGCAATGATAAATGCTGACAGTGTATGCTGTTGGCATTTATCGTTGTGCAGCGGACATGATCCGCGATATTGGATCATGTCCGCTTGCACAATGATAATTCGGCCCCATAGACCCATTGTCTGGGAATCTGTAGGCGCTCTACAAATAACCGATAATAATAATATGAACAGTGTTCCCCAAACATAACTGGCCTACCTCCTTAATAAAGAGGCTACTCTTGAGCCCATTTAATGCAATAATGCAGGATAGGAAGGATATACTGATATCAAATGTGAAACCACTCTTGGGTCCCAGTATTATATTTATTTGCAAATATAAATAATTAAGAGGTCTTAATATATCAAAAGTAAACTCTGGGATCTTGTAAACCATTCATTTTGGCATTAGAGCATCGTGAGTCCCAAAAGAAAGCAAACAAAATAGCAATGTCTAGGAATAGTAGCTTTATAAAAAGCATGGGGCACAACCAGAGAAAATAAGGAGGGGGGGGGGGCAGCAGTATCCTTTCTTGAAAAAGTATCTGTAACTAACATGAGCTACAAATAGTAATTTAATTGTAGGATTCACTTGACAGGATTTAATAGTTTAATAGTAGAGGGATATGCAATGCCAAAGTTATATTAAAATTGGCTAATGTCATAGGGAGATTAAGCCTCTGTGGAAGCAAGAACGTTAGAAGCTCACTCTAAAATCCTAAGCAATAACATGTAGATTTGCAAACAGTATAAAACTTTTGATTTACCCCTCAAATATAAGATATTATTCCCAGTATATATTAAGTTAATATAAGGTAAAGAGATCAGACTAAATATGTAAATTGGAGATGTCTGGATGCTGCTTGCGTACCTGGATATTGTAACCTGAGAATCAACTAAAAGCTAATAGTGAGAGTCGAGATAATAGTTGGTACCACTAATAGGTAAGCACTGAGAAAAGAGATTTGTGAACTCTATGTGAGTGGTAAGGACATTGCAAAAATAAAATGATATATGAGCTAAAACTCTCATATTTAGTGATCAAAACAATAGCTGAAATATTGGTATAACATAGCATAGAAGTAAACCAAGTTGGACTAACGGACTGTAGTAAAAATTACAACTATGGTAAATACTCAAATATTGTCTGTCTTAACAGCTAAACCAAGTCCAAACCAACATGGAACATAAATGAAATTGCATACCCATTCAAATGTCATATAAGCTTCAAAGTCCTTAGGTGACCAATATACTAAAAAGATAGTAATCCCTTTATTTA